>NW_028143203.1:0-195241 GCF_977018435.1 Lepisma saccharinum
AACACGTTACCCAAGTAATTCGTTTGTGTGGACGACGTGAGGAAACTCATCGACAGATTGTGAGTGATAGCCGGCGAAGAGAATGCAGGCAATCGTAATTTTTACAACGAGAAGGTTGGCATCGTGGACATGATCAGCACCAAACTTTCCAACTTCATCGTGAACGACGACAAGGGCATAGGTTACTTGATCAAAATTATCAACACGGTGCCTCCGAGATTCTGGAAGGTGACCGAAGGAAAGGGACTCGTGAACGACATCATCAACAAGTTACCTTTCGAGATGCATTTACCTGGCTACCAGTACTGCGGTCTCGGTACCAAACTTAATCAGCGACTGGAGAGAGGAGACAAGGGTGTGAATCCGTTGGACGCTGCATGCAAAGATCACGATATTGCTTACAACACTCGCACCGATCTGGATGCACGTCACGAAAGTAGTACAATAGGAGCGGTTCAAAGTCGTACTTGGTACGAGTGCTTTTTTAGCCTCTTCTTTTATCAATTGAAAATCAGTTTTTGACATATTTTGACAATTTTTTGTCGATGTTTTAGCGTTTAGCGATGTTTTAGCAAAATTTCCTTTTTTTTCCCACTCGTACTTGGTACGAATGCCACGATCTTACGTGATATAACTTAACCTGTTCATTTTTTTTTCGTTCTAAACTACACGAGAGCCTCTACTGACCTACTTTAGAGTAGGACCATAAAGACAGTTCTGCAACCGAAAGTGAGGCTCGAAGTGAGGCTCGGTGAGGCTCGACTTAATGGTTTGCTTTTGTAAGGCATAAGCCTTATTTTCTCGCAGTGTTGCCAACACCTTACTCGAAATAAAATCACCAAGGTTTTTTCCTTGGTCTAACCTATGTTATTGAACTGCGTCATCACGTCCTAACCCGCATGACTTCCGGACACTATTGGTTCTATTCATACTTTTTCTTACGTATAGGTGTACATGATGAATCCCCAAACAGATTTTTCCTAAGTCTTACCGTTTCCAAGATAATCCCACTTCCGGTCGCTATTTTGGATTTCCGAACATAGGTTCTATTCACACTTTTACTCACGTATAGGTGTACATGATGTATCCCCAAACGGATTTTTTCTAAGTCTTACAGTTTCCAAGATAACCCCACTTCCGGTCGCCATTTTGGATTTCCGAACATAGGTTCTATTCACACTTTTACTCACGTATAGGTGTACATGACGAATTCGCAAACAGATTTTTCCTAAGTCTTACCGTTTCCAAGATAACCCCACTTCCGGTCGCCATTTTGGATTTCTGAGCATATGTTTTATTCATATTTTACTTACATATAGGTGTACATGATGAATCACCAAACAGATTTTTCCTAAGTCTTACCGTTTCCAAGATAACCCCACTTTCGGTCGCCATTTTGGATTTCCGAGCATAGGTTCTATTCATACTTTTTCTCACATATAGGTGTACATGATGAATCACCAAACAGATTTTTCCTAAGTCTTACCGTTTCCAAGATAACCCCACTTCCGGTCGCCATTTTGGATTTCCGATCATAGGTTCTATTGATATTTTTCTTACATATAGGCGTACGTGATGAATCCGCAAACAGATTTTTTCCTAAGTCTTACCGTTTCCAAGATAATCCCACTTCCGGTCGCCATTTTGGATTTCCGAACATAGGTTCTATTCACATTTTACTCACATATAGGCGTACGTGATGAATCCGCAAACAGATTTTTCCTAAGTCTTATCGTTTCCAAGATAATACCACTTCCGGTCGCCATTTTGGATTTCCGAGCATAGGTTCTATTCATATTTTACTTACATATAGGCGTACGTGATGAATCCGCAAACAGATTTCTCCTAAGTCTTACCGTTTCCAAGATAAGCCCACTTCCGGTCGCCATTTTGGATTTCCGAACATAAGTTCTATTCATACTTTTTCTCACGTATAGGTGTACATGACGAATTCGCAAACAGATTTTTTCTAAGTCTTACCGTTTCCAAGATGTAGTAGGTGGAATGCTTCGTTCTGGGCCTGCCCTTTGACCTACTTTTTATTTTACGACGTTTTACGGACTAAACTAACCTACAATGAGAGAAAAATGGATAGAAAAAGCTCTGGCATCACTTTTTAAGCTATTTTTTACCTCCTGCAAATCTTGCTCTTATGCTACCTCGTCCTTTGACCTACTTTTGAAATGACTTACGACATTTTCCTATAAGGAGGCTGTCTCCTCTTACTGTAAGGTCCCTCAGTGTAATCTACCACGACCTGCTAATATTTAGGCTTCTGCTCTCAGCGTAGTCCGTTTTACGGACTAAACTAACCTACAATGACAGAAAAAATGAACAGAAGCAAAAGCTCTGGCATCACTTTTTTTAGCTATTTTTTACCTCCTGCAAATTTTTTGCTCTAGTAGATAGTAAATATGCCTTTGACTGCAACTTTGATTTCTTGACCAAACGACCACAAAAACCTCAAAAACTCACTTTCTCTCCCCGTTCCGCGCCTCATTTATTACGCTGACGATGTTTCACGGCGCAGAAAAGCAGTGATGAGTGAAAGATGAACTCTCATCCTCTCATCCTTCAAGGATGAATGCACCTTATCGTAATTTTCTAAGTCCCGAGGACCAAATGTTTATATATATATCGTGACTTTTGTAAACCTCTCTCGGGAAACGATGTGCCACACACGCGCGCGTGCCTCTCATTATTTCTGTATTGTGACGCAAACAAACAAATAATAATTGTTTTTTTTTTAGGATTCCTGGCCCCTATAACCCCGCCAGGAGTGCGTGGTGCCCAACCAAAAAAGTAAAGGTTCTAACGGCTGCGGTTAGATAACCACACCTCTGTAGACTTTCACGTGTTTTTTTTTTTCTCAAAGGTCCTATGGGACACCTCTGTTTGTCAAAAATTCGAGATATTAGCAATTTAACGCAGGACTTAGAAAATTTTCGGTACATTTTTTTTTGTTCCATGACGACCTATGTTTATTTTGGTATGGGAGGACAGAGGACACCGAGACTCGACCGACACACTAAACCCAACCTCTCTACGCGTACTCTACGTCACCAAAAAAGGTTAAAGGTTCCAAATAACAATAGTTAGAGTTTTCTCAATCTAGTAAAGTGGATTGGTTGAAATCTCCAAGGCGTATTTTGCATTTTTTTAAAATATGAACACGTTAAAACTGAACTGTCTCGGATTTTTGAGTTTTGTATTCGCTCTGAGAAAATTCTATATAAAATAACATACCTGAAAATTATATTCACAGTAGATTGATTTTTTTTTTTAGTTTTGTAATCACCTCAAGAAATTCTATATAAAATAACATACCTGAAAATTGTATTCACAGTAGATTGAATTCTTGAGTTTTTGTATTCGCACACAAGAAATTCTATATAAATAACATACCTGAAATTCTATTTACAGTAGATTGAATTTTTGAGTTTTGTAATCACTCCAAGAAATTCTATATAAAATAACATACCTGAAAATTGTATCGCTATATACTAGACTTTTTGGTTTCTGTAATTTTGGAGAAAGCAATGGCATCCACCACCAGTTTCAATCGTAAAAATGATAAAACTGAATGTGTTACTTGCGAAAAATTAATATCTAAAACTAATATTAGCAAACACAGGGCAAGATGTAGCGAAACAGGTTCGAGAATTTATCGTTCCTTACCTTCTAAGTCTTGTGCTCGATGTGGAAAGATGATTAGCATTACAAATTTAAGTAAACACCTCAAAATTTGCAAACCATCGACCGGACAAGCATCGAAAAGGAAAATCGATAATGCAGATACGGAAGCTTCCACTTCCAAGCAAATTAAATTATCCAATGATCGCAAACCAATTAGATCTGCATTCAACGACCAACTCCAGGATTTTTCAATGAAGTCAGAAGCAGGCCGTGACATTCTAAGTTTCTTGGACGAAACGAAAACATCTGTACTAAATATTTTGAAAGATAAACTTGAAAACAACTCTATAAAAGTATACGTTGTTCTGTTTTCTGAATACGAGAAAGTTGATGGCACAACGAGTATTTTTTATCATCGTACAAAAAACCAGACACTTTATTTTGCTGACGTGGAAAATTTGGACAACTTCTATTATAAAGTTTCCAACGAGCTGGTTAAGAAACACGACGATTTCGAGGCTAAAGGGTCGGGATGGTCTCTGTGTGGAAGTCCTCACACGTTAACCGTTTACGTGAACCGATTCTCGCCTCTTCGAGCTTCCAGCTATGTTCCTCTTCCACCGAACATTCAACACAAGAGGGCTGTGTTAAATATGCAGAACAGCGATAACAAGTGTTTCCTTTGGTGTATATTGGCTGCACTGCATCCTGTTCATTGGTCAAATAATCCAGAACGGATTTATCATTACAAGCAATACGAGTCCGATTTTCAAAGTGTAATGTCTGGCATCAAATACCCGGTGACATTGTCGGATATAACAAAGTTTGAAAATCGTGCAGGAAAACATATCGCTATTAATGTATATTCCTTCACGTCAGATAAATATCTCGTGCATCCCGTCAGGATAAGCGATATCGACGATGACGATGCTCGTGTGATTAATCTTCTTCTAATTTCAAACGACAGTGTTCACCATTACTGTCTTATTCATTCTCTATCACGCTTGGTCAGAAGTCAAACTACCAAGTATGAACATTACATCGAAGTTTGTCCGAGATGCCTAACCACGTTCGACGATCGTGACCGACATGATCATCAAAATCTTCATAGTCGTCAAATTGCTATCGAGAAACTTGCTGAACATAAAATATATTGCGGTGACAACAGACCGGCTAGAATGTTGATGCCCGAAACGAACGAAGTCGAAGAATTCAAAATGCACAAGGCATTGTTGGAACATCCTGCAATCATCGTCGCAGATTTCGAGTCTTTCCTGAAACCACTCTCCTACTGCGAACCGGATCCTGAAATTTCCTCCACAACGCCGTACCAGCTTCATCAACCTAATAGTTTCGGCTATGTTGTTGTGCGACGTGATAAAATAAATGAAGCATATATATACCGCGGGCCAAATGTAATCGAACACTTCCTGGAAAAAAATTGGTGAGGAGGTTGAGGTAATTGGTAGCGTACTGCTTACATCAAAACCGATGGCACCTTTAACTGAAAATGACTTCAAAATTACAATTCCACTGAGGTGTGTCCGGTATGTGATCAAAGTTTCACTGATGAGAACAAAAAAATATTCCACCACGATCATTTTCAGCGGAAACTACATAGGTGGAATTTGCAACACGTGCAATCTTAAAATCCAGAAACCTAATTTCATCCCTATATTTTTTCACAACGGAAGCGGATATGATTTTCACCACCTGGTGAGACATCTTGGCTACGATCCGAAACGTATAGGTGTCTTGGCCGAGAATGAAGAACGCTACATTAGTCTCAGCAAGCAGTGTCGATTCCGGGAACGAAAAATACAATCGAGATGCGCTTCCTGGATTCGTATAGATTTTCTCTCTGCAAGTCTGGATGCTTAGCGAACAAACTCACCGACGAACAATTTAAAATAACTAGAGCTAGTTTTCCCAACGTAGACATAGAACTCGTTAGACGTAAAGGGATTTATCCTTACGAATATGTTAGTGATGGTTCTAAATTTAACGACGACGCTCTTCCACTTCCAAGAGAATTTTACAGCAGACTCAGAGAGAAGGAATCACGGACGAAGAATACCAACACGCGCAACTCATGTGGGAGAAATTAGAATGTAGGACACTCGGAGACTACCACGGACGCATACTTAAAATTAGACGTGACGATACTCGCGGATGTTTTCAAGCGTTCAGGAAAACGGCAACGAATATTTATAAATTAAGATCCAGCGTATTTTTACAGTCTACCGGGATTAGCGTGGTCGGCAATGTTATTCCAGACAAAGGTCAAGCTGGAACTGATATCGGACGTTGACATGTTGCTATTTATCGAAAGAGGGATACGAGGTGAATGGTGCAATGCGTACAGAGACATGCGAAAGCTAATAACGTACACATGAAAGAAGATTACGATTCAAATCGAGCATCGAATTACATCTTCTACGCCGACGTTAATAATCTCTACGGCATGCCATGGTTCAGAAACTTCCTTACGGGGATTCGAATGGTTAGATCCCACTTCGATAGACATTATTCATTTCGACGATAGCGAGTGTGGTTTCTTCGCAGAGGTAGATCTCCAATTCTCCGACCACCTGCACGACACGTTTTCGGATTTGCCTCCGACTCCCGAAATCAAATGTCCACCCGACTCGGTTCAAGACAAGCTTTTGTTAACATTGGACCCTAAACAGAGATACGTCGTCCACTACAAGAATCTCCGGTTTTTGATTGGGAAGGGTGTTCAGATAGTAAATGTTAGAAGAATACTAAAGTTTAAACATTCCACGTGGTTAAGACCTTACATAGAAACTAACACACCAACATAGAACAGCTGCCACTTCCGATTTAGACAAGGACTTCTTTAAATTAATGAACAATGCGGTGTACGGAAAGACCATGGAGAATGTTAGAAAGCACGTAGACGTGAAATTAATTTCCGATAAGAATAAAGGTCGGAAGTGGATTGCCGATCCTAGATTCAAGTCGAGAAAAATTTACAACGAGAATTTGACACTTTTCAATCTAGATATAAAACTGATGAAATTCAGAAAACCAATTTACGTTGGGCGCAACGGTTCTCGACTTGTCGAAACTTTACATGTTCGAATTTCATTATGACGTGATGAAACCCTTCTACAATGATAAGATATCACTTTTGTACACGGACACCGACAGCTTTATTTACAGCATAACAAACACCTAACCTATACGAAGACATAAAAAATCCTTCCATGCTTGAGTATTTCGATACTTCTGCGTATCCTCAACCCAACAGATTTTGGAATTCCATCTCGTAACAAAAAAGTCCTAGGTAAACTGAAAGATGAATGTAACGGTGATATTATTGTCGAGTTCGCGGGTTTGCGATTCGAAGATGTATGCCATGAGAACAGAGAGTAGCGTCACGAAGAAAGCAAAAGGTGTGGGCAAAAATACGGTGGAGAACAAACTCACCTTCCACGATTACATCGATTGCCTTTACTCACAATCGACAATACTAAGTATAGAACAAAGAATCCAAAGTGTAGACCATGTGATTACAACAAACAAAGTAAGGAAAGTAGCATTAGATCCGCATGACGATAAGAGATGTATTTTGTCTTGTGGAATCCACACGTTGCCTTGGGGACACTATCGTTTAGAAATTAGTAAAAATTGTAGGCAATGCAATTGAAAAAAAAACTTAAATAACTATAACTAAAATAAAAAACTTTAACTGTCTCAAATTATCACATACACAATAAATAACTAGCAAGGACAATGAATCTCTTTGGTTTCCGAAAGCAAACAATGGCGACTGTACACCACACGGCAGATCATGAATTTCTACCTTTCATGTTATCTAAACTCAACGGTCTGTTGATCAATCAATTTCGGAACGCTGCTCTTCTTGCTGGAACAGTGACGATTTCGGATTCGTGACGATCGGACATGACGAGGAAACCCAACGACGGAAAATACAGAAACAAAATCAACGACTTTCTAAAACGTTGCAACGTTGTGAGAAACGTTTGCAACGTTTAGAAGTCGTTGATTTTGTTTCTGTATTTTCCGTCGTTGGGTTTCTCGTCATGTCGATCGTCACGAATCCGAAATCGTCACTGTTCCAGCAAGAAGAGCAGCGTTCCGAAAATTGATTGATCAACAGACCGTTGAGTTTAGATAACATGAAAGGTAGAAATTCATGATCTGCCGTGTGGTGTACAGTCGCCATTGTTTGCTTTCGGAAACCAAAGAGATTCATTGTCCTTGCTAGTTATTTATTGTGTATGTGATAATTTGAGACAGTTAAAGTTTTTTTATTTTAGTTATAGTTATTTAAGTTTTTTTTTCAATTGCATTGCCTACAATTTTTACTAATTTCTAAACGATAGTGTCCCCAAGGCAACGTGTGGATTCCACAAGACAAAATACATCTCTTATCGTCATGCGGATCTAATGCTACTTTCCTTACTTTGTTTGTTGTAATCACATGGTCTACACTTTGGATTCTTTGTTCTATACTTAGTATTGTCGATTGTGAGTAAAGGCAATCGATGTAATCGTGGAAGGTGAGTTTGTTCTCCACCGTATTTTTGCCCACACCTTTTGCTTTCTTCGTGACGCTACTCTCTGTTCTCATGGCATACATCTTCGAACGCAAACCCGCGAACTCGACAATAATATCACCGTTACATTCATCTTTCAGTTTACCTAGGACTTTTTTGTTACGAGATGGAATTCCAAATCTGTTGGGTTGAGGATACGCAGAAGTATCGAAATACTCAAGCATGGAAGGATTTTTTATGTCTTCGTATAGGTTAGGTGTTTGTATGCTGTAAATAAAGCTGTCGGTGTCCGTGTACAAAAGTGATATCTTATCATTGTAGAAGGGTTTCATCACGTCATAATGAAATTCGAACATGTAAAGTTTCGACAAGTCGAGAACCGTTGCGCCAACGTAAATTGGTTTTCTGAATTTCATCAGTTTTATATCTAGATTGAAAAGTGCCAAATTCTCGTTGTAAATTTTTCTCGACTTGAATCTAGGATCGGCTATCCACTTCCGACATTTATTCTTATCGGAAATTAATTTCACGTCTACGTGCTTTCTAACATTCTCCATGGTCTTTCCGTACACCGCATTGTTCATTAATTTAAAGAAGTCCTTGTCTAAATCGGAAGTGGCAGCTGTTCTATGTTGGGTGTTAGTTTCTATGTAAGGTCTTAACCACGTGGAATGTTTAAACTTTAGTATTCTTCTAACATTTACTATCTGAACACCCTTCCCAATCAAAAACCGGAGATTCTTGTAGTGGACGACGTATCTCTGTTTAGGGTCCAATGTTAACAAAAGCTTGTCTTGAACCGAGTCGGGTGGACATTTGATTTCGGGAGTCGGAGGCAAATCCGAAAACGTGTCGTGCAGGTGGTCGGAGAATTGTAGATCTACCTCTGCGAAGAAACCACACTCGCTATCGTCGAAATGAATAATGTCTATCGAAGTGGGATCTAACCATTCGAATCCCCCGTAAGGAAGTTTCTGAACCATGGCATGTCCGTAGAGATTATTAACGTCGGCGTAGAAGATGTAATTTGATGCTCGATTTGAATCGTAATCTTCTTTCATGTGTACGTTATTAGCTTTCGCATGTCTCTGTACGCATTGCACCATTCCACCTCGTATCCCTCTTTCGATAAATAGCAACATGTCAACGTCCGATATCAGTTCCAGCTTGACCTTTGTCTGGAATAACATTGCCGACCACGCTAATCCCGGTAGACTGTAAAAATACGCTGGATCTAATTTATAAATATTCGTTGCCGTTTTCCTGAACGCTTGAAAAACATCCGCGAGTATCGTCACGTCTAATTTTAAGTATGCGTCGTGGTAGTCTCCGAGTGTCCTACATTCTAATTTCTCCCACATGAGTTGCGCGTGTTGGTATTCTTCGTCCGTGATTCCTTTCTCTCTGAGTCTGCTGTAAAATTCTCTTGGAAGTGGAAGAGCGTCGTCGTTAAATTTAGAACCATCACTAACATATTCGTAAGGATAAATCCCTTTACGTCTAACGAGTTCTATGTCTACGTTGGGAAAACTAGCTCTAGTTATTTTAAATTGTTCGTCGGTGAGTTTGTTCGCTAAAGCATCCAGACTTGCAGAGAGAAATCTATACGAATCCAGGAAGCGCATCTCGATTGTATTTTTCGTTCCCGGAATCGACACTTGCTTGCTGAGACTAATGTAGCGTTCTTCATTCTCGGCCAAGACACCTATACGTTTCGGATCGTAGCCAAGATGTCTCACCAGGTGGTGAAAATCATATCCGCTTCCGTTGTGAAAAAATATAGGGATGAATTTAGGTTTCTGGATTTTAAGATTGCACGTGTTGCAAATTCCACCTATGTAGTTTCCGCTGAAATGATCGTGGTGGAATATTTTTTTGTTCTCATCAGTGAAACTTTGATCACATACCGGACACACCTCAGTGGAATTGTAATTTTGAAGTTCATTTTCAGTTAAAGGTGCCATCGGTTTTGATGTAAGCAGTACGCTACCAATTACCTCAACCTCCTCCACCATTTTTTCCAGGAAGTGTTCGATTACATTTGGCCCGCGGTATATATATGCTTCATTTATTTTATCACGTCGCACAACAACATAGCCGAAACTATTAGGTTGATGAAGCTGGTACGGCGTTGTGGAGGAAATTTCAGGATCCGGTTCGCAGTACGAGAGTGGTTTGAGGAACGCCTCGAAATCAGCAACGATGATTGCGGGATGTTCCGACAATGCCTTGTGCATTTTGAATTCTTCGACTTCGTTCGTTTCGGGCATCAACATTCTAGCCGGTCTGTTGTCACCGCAATAAATTTTATGTTCAACAAGTTTCTCGATAGCAATTTGACGACTATGAAGATTTTGATGATCACGTCGGTCACGATCGTCGAACGTGGTTAGGCATCGCGGGCAAACTTCGATGTAATGTTCATACTTGGTAGTTTGACTTCTCACCAAGCGTGATAGAGAATGAATAAGACAGTAATGGTGAACACTGTCGTTTGAAATTAGAAGAAAATTAATCACACGAGCATCGTCATCGTCGATATCGCTTATCCTGACGGGATGCACGAGATATTTATCTGACGTAAAAGAATATACATTAATAGCGATGCGTTTTCCTGCACGATTTTCGAACTTTGTTATATCCGACAATGTCATCGGGTATTCGATGCCAGACATTACACTTTCAAACTCGGACTCGTATTGTTTGTAATGATAAACCCGTTCTGGATTATTTGACCAATGAATCGGATGAAGTTCCGCCAACACACACCAAAGAAAACACTTGTTATCGCTGTTCTGTATATTTAACACAGCCCTCTTGTGTTGAATGTTCGGTGGAAGAGGAACGTAGCTGGAAGCGCGAAGAGGCGAGAATCGGTTCACGTAAACGGTTAACGTGTGAGGACTTCCACACAGAGACCATCCCGACCCTTTAGCCTCGAAA
Source organism: Lepisma saccharinum (assembly GCF_977018435.1). Taxonomy (NCBI): domain Eukaryota; kingdom Metazoa; phylum Arthropoda; class Insecta; order Zygentoma; family Lepismatidae; genus Lepisma; species Lepisma saccharinum. The sequence continues at coordinate 11,127 of NW_028143203.1, forward strand.
TCGTCGTGTTTCTTAACCAGCTCATTGGTAACTTTATAATAGAAGTTGTCTAAATTTTCGACATCAGCAAAATAAAGAGTCTGGTTTTTTGTACGATGATAAAAAATACTCGTTGTGCCATCAACTTTTTCGTATTCAGAAAACAGAACAACGTATACTTTTATAGAGTTGTTTTCAAGTTTATCTTTTAAAATATTTAGTACAGATGTTTTCGTTTCCTCCAAGAAACTAAGGATGTCACGGCCTGGTTCTGACTTAATTGAAAAATCCTGGAGTTGGTCGTTGAATGCAGATCTAATTGGTTTGCGTTCATTAGATAATTTAATTTGCTTGGAAGTGGAAGCTTCCGTTTCTGAATCATCGATTTTCCTTTTCGATGCTTTGCAAATTTTGAGATGTTTACTTAAATTTGTAATGCTGATCATCTTTCCGCATCGAGCACAAGGCTTAGAAGGTAACGAACGATTTAAACTCGAAGCTGTTTCGTTACATCTTGCCCTGTGTACCGATAAATTGTTCCTTGAGATTAGCTTCCCACAAGTAACACATTCAGTTTTATCATTTTTACGATTGAAACTGGTGGTGGTTGCCATTGCTTTCTCCAAAATCACAGAAATCAAAAAGTCTAGTATATAGCGATACAATTTTCAGGTATGTTATTTATATAGAATTTCTTGAGGTGAAATAGAAAATGCACGATCACGTCAAAATTCAATCTGGTCGAAATTACTATGAAAAACCACGTAAAACACCTTTGAACTTGAAATAATAGATGGTATGTAGCTTCAAAGAAAGTTAAATACCTATTTTTTTTACAAAAACGAGGAGCGCTGCAACAGGACGTCCGTACTCTTCGGCTGCTCTCACGAGACTGACTGATCTGCAGTGTATGCCGTCTTATATAATAAAAGTGCGAACCGTATTGAAAGCATACATACTACTATCTACTAACCTATGTTCGGAAATCGAAAATAGCAACCGGAAGCGAGCTTATCTTGGAAACGGTAAGACTTAGAAAAAATCTGTTTGCGGATTCGTCATGTACACCTATACGTGAGAAAAAGTATGAATAGAACTTATGTTCGGAAATCCAAAATAGCGACCGGAAGTGGGTTTATCTTGGAAACGGTAAGACTTAGTAGAAATCTGTTTGCGGATTCATCACGTACGCCTATATGTAAGTAAAATATGAATAGAACCTATGCTCGGAAATCCAAAATGGCGACCGGAAGTGGGATTATCTTGGAAACGGTAAGACTTAGGAAAAATCTGTTTGCGAATTCATCACGTACGCCTATATGTAAGTAAAATATCAATAAAACCTATGATCGGAAATCCAAAATGGCGACCGGAAGTGGGGTTATCTTGGAAACGGTAAGACTTAGGAAAAATCTGTTTGGTGATTCATCATGTACACCTATATGTAAGTAAAATATCAATAAAACCTATGATCGGAAATCCAAAATGGCGACCGGAAGTGGGGTTATCTTGGAAACGGTAAGACTTAGGAAAAATCTGTTTGGTGATTCATCATGTACTCCTATATGTAAGTAAAATATGAATAGAACCTATGCTCGGAAATCGAAAATGGCGACCGGAAGTGGGGTTATCTTGGAAACGGTAAGACTTAGGAAAAATCTGTTTTGGGATTCAACGACTGCAAGATCAAGAACGTTTATCTCAAAAATGGACGCAACAAAGTGTTCCCGCGCGAGAATTACAACCTCGACATGACAAAAGACGATTACCTAAAACTTTACGAAGCTTACACCGCTTACAAGCGCGTGACCGAGGGAAACGTGGACATGTACTACGCGCCCAGCGAATTCAAAGCACGCAGGCCGATGTTCGTCATCAATACCACGAAAAGGAAGCAGGTAGTGGTCAACGATCGAACCAACATCAAGGTCGTCTGCGAGTTCCACGATGCGCTGCCTGCCGATACTCTGTGCAGCGTCATCCTCATTGCAGAGAAGTCCTTCGTCCACGACGTGAAGAACGAGAGGGTGACGGAACAGTTTTAAAATATTCGTAACAAAAATTGCCACATACTAAAAAAAATCAACAAGGTTATATAAAATATGTGAAAAAACTTTAAAATATTAAAACAAACAGAATCCCTTGTAGGTTAGTTCGGTGCGTAAATAAAAAAAAATGATAGGTTAAGTTATATCACTTAGGATCGTAAAAAAATTAAAAAATCGTAAGAAAAAAAAGATAGGTTAAGTTGTATCACGTAAGATCGTGATATACCTACCAAGTATGAGTGGGAAAAAAAATTTTGAATTGAAAATTGTACTAAAAACATCGCTAAACGCTAAAACGTTGACAAAAAATTGTCAAAATATGTCAAAAAGTGATATTCAATTGATAAAAAAAGAGGATACCTACAAAGTATTGCGTTGAACCGCCTAATATACACTACTTAGAACCTATGTTCGGAAATCCAAAATGGCAACCGGAAACGGAGTTATCTTATCACTTTCGCGTTTGCCTTTATGATATTTTCCGTTAAGGTTGCAAAAAACGCATCATTTTCTGGCGTAGAACTGTCTTTTTACCCCTATCAACGATCGAACCAACATGAAGATCGATTGCGAGTTCCACGACGCGCTGCCCGATGATACCGTGTGCTGCGTCATCCTGATTGCAGAGAAGTCCTTCGCGTACGACGTGAAGAACGAGAGGGTGACGGAGCAGTTTTAAAAAATTCGTAAAAAAAAATTGCCACATACTAAAAAAAAAAATCAACATCCAACACATTTTAGGTTATATAAAATTTGTGAAAACCTTAAAATACTGAAATATTAAAACAAACAGAGTCCCTTGTAGGTTAGTTCGGTGCGTAAATAAAAAAAAATGATAGGTTAAGTTATATCACTTAGGATCGTAAAAAAATTAAAAAATCGTAAGAAAAAAAAATAGGTTAAGTTGTATCACGTAAGATCGTGATATACCTACCAAGTACGAGGTGGGAAAAAAATTTTGCAGTGAAAATTGTACTAAAAACATCGCTGAACGCTAAAACGTTGACAAAAAATTGTCAAAATATGTCAAAAAATGATATTCAATTGATAAAAAAAGAGGATACCTACAAAGTACGACTTTGAACCGCTCCAATTACACTACTTGCTACCAATAAAATTTGGTGAGTTCATGTTCAAAATGCTTTCTTTTCATTTTATCTATTGCTATCCATATTAAATCCACAAACTTTTAAAATCTGTCATTCCATTCCTGACACTATACATTAATATATATGTATATGTACACATTTCTAACAGTACAACATTTTCTACAGAGTGTAAATTATTTTTTATCTTCTAGCGAATCAATCTGCAGAATTTTGTAAATGCTACCCGCTGTGCGAAGATGCAAATTTCATCACGTTAACAGATAATCCTCTATCGTAAGTTATGTGAATACTGACAAAAATATTTTTTTGTTTGTGAAGCATTCTTCATAGAAATTCAAATACACATTTATTATTGAAAAATATGAGTCTATAAATATAAGGGATTTCTTTGTTATAGTATTACAGTGTTATCAATTTGACCTCAGAATGAAGAGAGAACACTCTTTTCGTGCTGCAGTTTATATGTGCGTATTATATATGCAAAACATTAATCATGACTTTCATCATGTTGAAAAAATTCAATTTCAGCTAATGAATTGTAGTGTACCTTAGGGCTTATATTAAAATATAATTACATGTTTCACAATCCAACTGACAGAATTTTTTTTTGAATGGTCAATGATGAATTTGTGTAATCTGAAGAATTAATATATTGCTATTATTATAGATTATCTCATACGGTGCCATCTTAGGTTATTTTATGTTGAAATGCCCACTTTGCGACCGTCTACAACACTGCAGAATATATGAAGTTTTTACGTGACAATGGATACATTTGATATCTGTATTTCGGCAGTTATAGATTAACCCTGGAACTCCAAGCAAAAGTTTAACCCTTCTAGTACCTGCCGGGTTCATTGGACCCAGGTGATGTTTTTTTACACATTTAGGTAATAAAATATTTTTGTTGTTGATATTAATCAATATCTTGCAAATTATTAATGCTGTCCGAGTACCAGAAATTAAAATTACGTCGATTTTCTCTCTTCAGACGGAAACTGCTTTCATAAATATTATCATGTATGTTTTCGTACAAAATATTAAATGAAAGTTTTAATATTTCGGTGCAACTATTATCTTTCAGTTAATATTCTATTTCTTCGCTTTATGAAATACGTTTCAGTACAGAATATTAAAATTGCAATGACAATATTTTCATTCATACAAGAAAACACTATTTTACACGTTACTGTGCGTGTTTTAGCGCAGTGAACTAAATTACAGCACCTTTCAAAATTGCAAAGGTAATGTTTTCTTTCAGACAACATGTATTCTCTTCCCATTTACGAAACATACTTTTGTACTAGAAATCAACATTGCAACACGTTTCAATTTACATAGAAAAACATTTCTGAAACAACATTATTGTGCTAGGAACAAATGTAGATATAAAATTTTCTGAAGGTGGTTCTTGCCTTGCGGTCTTTCACAGGCAGATCCCGCATCCAACATTCTTTCTAAGTGGTTCTTCTTCAGAAGACTCGTTCCTTTCTTGGGGATTTTCTTCTTCTACATAATTTAGTTGTTTTCCAAGGAGAACTCAAGAAATTCCGGCTTTGCATTTTTTATTGCTGTCTTCGTATCTGCACTCACATCAACCATGCTGTACAAAACTACCATTTTCCATTTCTTTTTAACTTATTTTGTGCTGTAACCATGGGTCATATAGCCCAATGTATCAACATCTAACTTCGTTTTCTTGTAATAGAGGATTACTCTATTTTCTTCTTATGTTGAAGAGTCTCCACCTCAGGCTGATCTTTGAGAAATGGCTAATTTATTGCCCAAAATCAGGACTTAATAAATTTTCAAAAATACAGTGTACCATAGAATATAGACGTGTATCAATTCCAAAATATATAAAACCCCAATCCAACCACTGACTGACTCACTCGCTGACATAAATGTTCTCCACGAAGGAAGCCCTAAACGCGAAAATGTTCTCGATTACGACCCCCATGAAATCGTCCCAAAAGACCGAGAAAATAAAAAAATCGCTCAATTAGCCGATCCTTAAGGGTGCAAATGCCCTTTATTCACAACCTTAGCAACCGTTGCCCCGGGCTTTTTTGCAGTACACATTGTTTCCTTCAACGAGATACATTATATTTCTCACAGATCAATAGCACACAAATGAATCAACTCCTGATTTTGAAAAGGTGCTCAAACAAGGGTGACATCTACATCATAAGAATATTCAGCCCATATATACTTACATATATATTGCTATACTCAATGCGAGAATATATACGTCGTGCTTGTTTCAAATAAATGTTTAGATGCATTATAACAAACAATTCTTTAGAGAGTTTGCGGTGCTTCTTGTTCACCATGGAAACGGACGTTGCTAGGGAACTTAAATAAAGTTTATTCTCACCTCCAAAAACTACTATAAGGGAATTCTGCTAGACGTTTCGAATTTCAAAACATGAGCATCATAATTTATTTGAAAGGAGAGGTAGGAATTCGAGGGGAATGACGGAAAAAAATAAATTATATTTCAATTAAGTTTAAAAATGTCAACAGAAGCAAATGTTGCTTTTCCTATTTAGGGTCGCTATCGAATTCGTATGTATAAAACATCTAATTAACTATTTTGAAACGAATATTAGTAGAGGTAAATAGCCTGTTGACCAACCTATTTTTGGGCGCAGTTAGCTCGCAGTGTTAATAACCCACCCCACGAAAATTTCACCATATGATATTTTACAGACGACGCTAATTTATAAATAGGTGTTGGCAACACTGACTAGTACCAAGAAATTTGCTTCACAAACTCTTTTTAAATAAAAATTGCCGTATGATATTACACAGGCGAGCCTAACCTACGAATAGGAGTTGACAGCGCTGACTACGATCTATGCTGTAATATTTTGTATCTTTCTAAGATGATAAGTATGTAGTACGATGGAGAGTTGGTGATAAATGATTATGATCTAATATATGTTAATTGGTAATAGTGGTGGTGCAGTGTTGATGCTCGTTACCCCTCCCTTTCCCCCCTCTATCTTTTCTAGCATACTGATCTATTGCATGCTAACCAGAACTCTTAAGCAAAGGAAAATTAGGAGGCAGGCTCTTCTCTCTTGTAACGCCACGGACGGAAACATGCATATTTCTGTCCTCCACATGTATGTAATGCAATTTGGGGGGAAGGAGGGGGCCAATTTTGAACTTACAGCTGGAAATGTTTCTATAAAATAACAATGCCTATGAATCTGTTTGGCTTCAGGAAGCAAGCTATGGAAGTGCCAGTCCAGCCTACGTCATCGTCGAGCTTCAACGAGCTCCTGCCTTCCTTGCTATCTAAACTTAACGGTCTGTTAATTATACACTTTAATAGAATTCTGACCCAGTATGATGATGACGTGGTAAAAACGTTCTATGTATTCAACAACAACTTGAATTGTTACCAGTTCCTCATCTCTGGCAAACTGCAGTTCAACATTAACCCTGAGAACAAAGGGGAGGTCAAGGTTTCCTCTAGCAAGAACATCTATCGCATCAAGCATGATTGGATGGATGCGACTACAACGTGCGATGTGTCTGCTGGCGATCGCCTGTACGTGGAGCTCTTGGACGACTACGATAAACTCATCCCTCTTTTCATAGAAATGAAAATCACCTACCCTATAATAAATAAACATGGCAACAATGCCTAATGACATCTTTGGTCACACCAAGCGCGATGATCACAGCGACGAGCTACTCATGCTCGACGTCAGGGTCAAGAAGTTGCGAAGCGACCTGCAGGCCCTGCAGTCCACGCTCAATTCTAGCCTCCAGACCGAGATAGCTAGCCTACAATCTCAGTGCCTGGACTCCGTACTCAAAATTGACACCGAGCTTAAATCGCTGCTGCAAAAATATACCGACCTCGCGTCAATAGACAACCTCGAGAACCTGGCACTGAGTGTAGGCAAGCTCCGAAACGAACTTGTGAAGCTGCAGCAAGCGCAGACTTCCGATGTGGAACAGCTGAAGCGACACTTGCAGGACCAAACGAGCACTATCTAGACTGAACTGCAAACCGTCATCCAGAGCATCAAGACTCAAGATGACGTCGATCGCGTGATCGCCAGTATTGCCAAATTGCGTGAACAGTTTCAATCGTTCGAAATTCCTACGTTGGAAAGCATCAACGCTGAGCTTCAAACGGACGCCTTGCATGCAGCCATCAACGAAGTTAAAACTAAACTCCAAACGCTACAGGACTTCATCGACAATCTACCTTCGTCCAACGAGCTGAACGCCATTGCCAGCAGTGTTGCCAACATCAAGATCCAACTTGAGACATACGAGGATTTCGGGAAGCTGCAAGGCACCATAACGCATATTGAGGATGCTCTAGCTGTTATTAGAAATGATCTGGCAAACGTACACGAAGCAGTGGAATAGAAACTGCCTGGCATCAGGGATACTCTGGCCAGCGTCCAACAGCAGATCACTAAGTTGGAAAATCTAAACACCGAATCAGAGTTGTCGCATTTTCATCACTTGATCGACGACATACAGCCTAAGTTGGAAACTTAGTAACAATCCACCCCCACCCAGAACGACATAACACAATTACAAGAAGGTATACGCGCTGCTGCTACTGCCTCAGAGTTGGACGCGATGATAAAAGCTTTGGAGTCGCTCCAAAACATGGTGACTAACCTGCCTACCTCGCAGGAATTGAAAAGCGTGAACAGGGCTCTCAACCGAATACTCAAATCCGACGACATCAAAAACATCCAAAACGAAATTGAATTGCTTCGGGAGTTTGTTGCAACCTTGCCTACCAACCAGAACATCAACGAGCTACATGGCTTGTTTGCGGAAATTAGAACCCAGGTCCACGACCTTGGAACCCAAAGTTCCAAGTTGACACTCGTGGAAAGTCTACAGCAGATTATCGCCAATGTGAAAGAGCAAATTGGCCGGAACGAGGCGAGCCAGTAATAGGCCATAACAAATTTCAGTACCCAACTACATGAGTTAAACGAAAAACTCAAGAGGCTTATTGTCGAAGTGAAGATCAAGCCCGATTACGACACTAATGTCCGTGCTATCGAGGAGCATTTGGAATCAATAAAAGGTAGATTGGAAGATGTGGAGAGCGAGGTTCGAACCAATGTAAACACCCTCAACGCCAGCATCGACAATCTCAAGTCCACTGTTGTCATTGAACTCTACAGCATTCCGAACAGAGAATTTTCCTCGCTCTTCCATCCGGGTGCCAAACTCTACATGCTGACTCCTGCTAAAGCCTATCACCAGTTTTTCATCGCTTTCACACTTCAGTTCGTCAAGGTTTCATACTGGTCTTTGCCTTACGCAAACCACTACCCAACCATGACGGTGACGAACATCGGTGACGAGCCTAAAATAAGAGGAGTGGAGTTGGTCGATTTCACCCACACCGAAACTCGTGATACAGCCTATGCCGAAGATGCCACTCAAATTATTGACATAGAAATAGGTGACAAGCAGTACATAGGAAACCCGGCATTGTCTGCGGCCAGAAATCCCATCCAAGCTATATTCTTATTTTCACACAATGTCTAGGCAGGCTATTGGGAACGAGCTGCACAAACCTGCACGGCGAAACCAAAAAACGACTGCCGTTAGTGAACAAAGGCATAGACGACCTGTGAGAAGCTGACCTTGTGGATATGAGCAGTGGCAACTTAAAAAATTTACATAAAATCAACAAGGGGTACAAGTATCTTCTCTCCGTTATACATACATCTTCAAAATTTGCGTGGGCTTTACCCGTCAAGGCAAAAACAGGAACCTGTGTAGTGGAAGCATTCAAAATTATTTTCGATAAAAGTGGCAGGCGACCTCGATTTCTTCAAATAGACAACGGAAAATAATTCAACAACTCTGTCTTTCGGCAATTTATTCAAAACCAAAATATTCAACATTACTCCACCTTTAGTCACATCAAAGCCAGCATAGTGGAACCTTTCAACCGAACTCTTAAAACACGCATGTGGAAAAAATTCACGCTTCAGTGGATATACAAGTGGCTTCCGGAACTTGTTAACAGCTATAATCACAGTTTGCATCGCACGATAAACATGAAACCAGCTGACGTCAACAAATCTGACGAGCAGCTTTTAATTTCTACAGTTTATTGTCCAAAGTACAAATTTACAAGCAAGAAACCAAAATACAAAATTGGAGTTCAGGTGAGAATCAATAAATTTAAGCGTGCGTTCAAAAAAGGCTTCACTAAAAATTGTAGTACGGAACTTTTCACCCTAGTTCGAGCCTTACCTGGAAACCGTCACACGTATATAATAAAAGATAATCGCGACGAAATTCTGAAAGGAAGATTTTACGAAGAGGAACTTTCTAAATCAAAATACCCCTACACATATATTATTGAAAAAGTATTACGTAGAAAAGGTGACAAACTGTTGGTGAAATGGCTGGGACTCGAGGAAAAAGTTGGATAGACGCAAACAAGGTGATTGTTTAACAGGTGCTTGGGATGTTGTACGGCGACTGCCAGAGTTTCCATCGGAACGTCAGGATAGGAACAATGGCGAGCTTCTACCCGACAACATTCGCTGCCTCATTCTTGGACCTTCTGCATGTGGAAAAACAACGTTACTTATTGATAATTTTCTTCTTGCACCCAACTGGTTAAACTGGAAGAACAGGCACCTTTATGTTTTCTCCAAAAGTTTGGAGCAACCGAAGTATCGCAAGATGCCGAAACTGTACGAGGGACTAGGCATAGCTATATTTGCTTCTGAAGTGATACAACTAGACTGCTGTCTCGAAAATTGGGTGGTGGTTTTTGACGATGTGATCCTGGAGAACCAGAACGAAACTCGATTTTTTTTTTAATCAGGGTCAGCACAGAGGCATGGACTGCTTCTACCTTGCTCAGCCTTTTTCCAAAATCCCCAAGCAGCTACTCCGAGACAAGGCTAATTTCATTTGTTTCTTTCGTCAAGACTACCCAAATTTAAAACACGTTTACGATGATTATGTAGGTGGTGACATAAACTACAATCAGTTTTCCAAATTTTGCTCTTCATGCTGGTACCAAGATGATTTCGGATTTGTCACAATAGAGATGACGTGGAAACCCAATAACGGAAAATACAGAAACAAAATTAATAATTTTCTAAACGTTCCAACGTTACAAGAAACGTCTTGACCTATTATAAATAACTACATACAAAAAAATGAAACGCAACTTGCAGACGACAACCTGAGGCTGCGTAGCTACTTGGCAAAACGGTTTAAGGGTAGGAAATCCGAGAATCGTGGAATTTACGAAGAGAAAAACGTCAGGACCAACCTATCATCGATGACATCAGTGGACTTGGTAAAGAAATCAAAGATGTCACCGAGCAAAACAAAGAGTTAATCAACGAGCTTGTGCCACTTACTGCTCAAAATTATACCATACCTACACCAATATCCAGCATTCACACCACTCCGTTCGATTTGCTCCGAGACGTCAGGCCCTAGGCAGTACCTGTTCGGACAAGCTAGACGAGCTCGGTCCGTTGGCCAGGTATTACCTAAGCACCAGGAAATTCGAAAAATACGAGGTATTCGCATTGTACGCGACCATGGAACCCAATGAGGGTGCGGTTTGGAAAATTGGAAAATCGAAAGTCACGTTCGCGGGTGGCGATGTGAAAATTAATTTGGGCGAGAAGAACACCTGGACTAGGTATCCCGGTACGGTGGGACTGTGGGAACGTATCACTAAGAAGCAACCTAAAGATTATACAGACGAGGATTACCAAAGCTACACAGAAATATTGATCATGACGGACGCCCTGTACCAAAACAACGACGCAACACAGATTTACGTCAAATCCAGCATAGGCGAGAAGTACAGGAACCTCATCAAGCCGATATGGAACCAGGTCAAAACTGGCAGTGGCGTCAAAATCTACAATACCCTACCTAAAGAGTTTGTTTTGGTGGACGACTTGAGGAAGCTTGTGGACCGTTTGCTGGTCATCATAGGCGAAGAGAATGCAGGAAATCGCAATTTCCACAACGAGAAGGTGGGCATCGTGGACATGATCAGCTCGAAGCTTCCTAACTTTATTGTGAACGACAGCAAAGGCATAGGTGTCCTCATCAAGGTCATCAACACCCTGCCTCCGAAATTTTGGAATATGGCCGAGGTTCGAGGTCTCGTGAACGATATTATCAACAAGCTGCCCTTCGAGATGCACCTGCGGGGTTACCAGTACTGCGGCCCCGGTACCAAACTCGAACAGCGACTGGAGAGAGGAGACAAGGGTGTGAATCCCCTGGATGCTGCATGCAAGGACCACGACATTGCTTACAACACACACACAGATCTCGACGCACGTCACGATGCCGACAGGAAGTTAGAGCATGCAGCTTTCGGGAGACTCGTCAGAAGACACGCTTCGCTAGGTGAACGGGTTGCTGTAAATAAATAACACCCTGTGAAAATAGCAACCATGAAACCCAAGGGCGTTGTTTACCAGCGAGCCTACACAAACCTCAAGTCTCTCGGAGCTCTTGATGGATTGCTCACCAAAAAGCAGATCGAGAAGAAACATTCCTGCCTGGCCAAAGGTCATGGGGTGAAATTGCTGGTCAGCATCCCTCAAGTGAGGAGGTTGCAACGTTCGCGAAAGCAGCAGAAGACTGCAGGTTTCGTATTCAGCATCCCGGCTATCTTGGCAGCTTTGGGCGCTGTAGGCAGCTAGGCAAGGGGCAGTGCCGCCATTGCCAAAACCGTCATCGATGCAAAGAAGAACAAGGCCGAGCTGGAAGAGCAGAAACGCCACAACCTGGCTATGGAGAAGAAGGAGAAAGGTGTGACCAAAAAGCGAGAAAAACAACCTCGAAGATCTGAAAAAGTTTTAAAAAAGAAGAGCCCCTGTCCAACCTCGATATAGAATCTCTGATCGATCCCTTGGGGATCAAGTACTTCAGGGTTGTTTTCATGTCTGATTCTCTACCCTCTGTTGTGAAGAAAAAAGAGTGTGGCGTGGTTAACCTTGAGAGTTACGAAAATCTAGGTACCCATTGGATATTCTACCTGAAAGTCAACAACAACAAAGCATTTGTTTTCGATTCATTCGGAGGCATGCCACCTGATGGGTTGGTAAAGTATCTTAGTGTTGTCAACCTCTACTACAATGACGAACGCACTCAGGGTTTTAGGGATGTGAACTGTGGCCATCTCTGCTTTTCCATGCTTGTCTTCCTCTCGCAATTAAATAACCTAACAATCGAGGATTTCCAGAAAGCATGTGGCACCTAAAGCACTATGGGAGTATTCCATCTCACAAGCAAGACTTCGCTTCTGAAACTCGCATTGCATGACGATATCATCTATCCTAAATCTATTGCTCTTCGTGCATTCTACAGCATGTACCTGATACCTAATGTGACGGTACATAACAATACAATCAAAATTAGCAGCGAAAAAAATATGCATCACCCCTGGCAGTACAATCTGTCTACCTTGCAGGCTCAATTGCCGAGAAGTGTACTGCTGTCGCAAAATTCGGTAACTCAAAGGGTGGAACTTGTGTCTGCCATGGAAACCGTGGACCTGGGCACAATCGGAGAGCTTTTGGGATTCGAGAACAACACAAAGCTCGAACCTGTCATCAAGCACATCGGTGCTAACATTCTTAAATTTCTAGCCATCGAGACTCTGAACATACATTGCAATGTGGCAGAAGGAATGATCACCAAATCCTCGGACGGCATCCCAGGGAGTCACAAGCAGACAGGTATTATCGCTACGTTCAAACCAAACTCTGAGTTAATGGAGCCAATTATCTACACACCCTCCCCACCGATATATTTTCCTGTATCTCGTAACTGCATAGACAACATAGAATATGCAATTACCAACGAGAAGGGCGAGGTGGTTGATTTTGCAGGAGCCACGACCACTGCTGTCGTGGAGATCAATGTGTAATAATTAACGATCATGGAGCAAATCGAAAGTTACGAGTTGCAGTTCTTCCTTCCCAATCGTCGCACGTTTGCTAACCTCAACGAACCGAACCGAGAGATTGAGTTCGATGTGGATTCATTCACCCTCACAGAGCTGATAAGTATATTAAGTTTTATGTAGTGAAGAGAGACAATGGCGAAATTTTCCCCACCAATCCAAACCTAAGACTTGTGGACAATTTTGTGCCGCACCTGTTCTCGCAGGTGGAAGTTAAAAAGCATGGCACAGTCTTCAATAATGTTATTACCCTGGGATTACCTCCACAGCTGTGGGAACGCTGAAACTCTCTAAGACCAATGCAGCATACTACCAGGCAGGGGGATTCGATGCAGGTGCAAAAATCAAAACCCAAAGTCACACATTACTGTTTCCCATGCGCCTGTTTCCCGGCTTCTTCTCCGACTACATAGAGATCATGTGGAAGGGTGGTTTGCGCGTTATTTTTCGCAGAAGCGCCAACGACAACGATGCGCTGATGCGTTACAGCACCTTGGGTGCGGACGGGACGACCAAGATTCCAAACACACTACCCGATCCTGCCAAGTACATCATCAAGTCCATGGAGCTGTGCATGTCCGTAGGGGAATACGAATCTAACTATTCCCTCAAGTACAATGCAGACATCCTGAAGAATCCCCAAGTCCTCTTCCAGTTATACGGTTACCAGTGCGTGCAGAAACCTGCTTCTGGCAATCATTTTGAATTCGATGTTACCACACAGTTCAACAGCATCCGGTACGACATGCCAGAGTTCGTGGCTGTACTCTTCCAGACAGGGAGGGAAAGTTCGACAATTGCAAGATTAAGAACATCTATTTCAAAAATGGTAGGAACGAAGTTTTCCCACGTGAGAACTACAACCTCAACATTGCAAACGAAGATTACCTGAAATTGTACGAGGCGTACACAGCGTACAAGAAGGTGTCTTCCGGCAACGTGGAGGTGTATTACAACCCTGACGGGTGTATAGCTCCTAGACCCATGTTCGTCATCAACACATCTAAGAGGAAGCAGGTGGTTGTTAACGATCGCACCAACATCAAGATTGTCTGTGAGTTCCACGATGCCTTGCCCGCCAACACCGTGTGCAGCGTCATCCTTATTGCAGAGAAAACTTTTGTGTATGATGTCAAGAATGAAAGAGTGACCGAACAGTTTTAAGTACAAGAAAAAAAATCGCATAATTCTATAAAAATTATACTGACCGCAGGTTCAAACATTAAATTTTTGGTTAACCTGCAACGCAGTGTATAGGATGTACTGCGAAGAGTGGAGGTTGATAATTGAGCATACTTCATGGAACATCTTCTTACAATATTAAGATTTCACTCTCCCCTGTCAAAACATTGTGCCATGATGTTGTTTTTGTGGAGAAGATTATTTTAGAATAATCTGAAAAAATAATAAAATTTAATTTTGAATCATATTAGAAATAATCACATTTTAGCGCACAAAGAAACTTCCTCTTTGGCTCTGCATGTGCCCCTTTTTCGCCCCGTAGGACACGGCAGGGAGTTAGTTCCGTTAAAAAAAATCCCAAACCTCCACCTGTTTGCATTTGAAGATAAACACTATTGTTCTAATATCTTGGCTATATTAAATTGGAACTTTTGTTACATGAGTTTTTTTCATTATCATTATTACATACTATCTACTAGTACTTCATATTACATTTGAGGCATGTCTTATTAGTTTTTAAACGATAGTGACCCCACGGGAGAGTGTGAATCCCACATTTCAGAACACACCTCTTGTCGTCGTGTGTGTCCAGGGCAACCTTTCTCACCTCGTTGGTTGTCAACACATGATCGACACTCTGGATGCGCTGCTCCACTCCTAGAATTGGCGTCCTAGTTTGAAGAGTCTCGACGTAATCCTCGAACTTGAGGTGATCTTGGACGACCTGCCTGTCCACACCCTTAGCTTTCTTTGTGATGGAACCCTCTGCACGAATAGCATAGGCTTTGGCGCGAATACCGGTAAACTGAAGAATTACATCTCCGTCCTTCTCATCTTTGAGTTTGCCAGGCACCTTCTTGTTGCGAGCCAGGATTTTGTATCGGTTCGCCTGACGTGTCAAAGAGGATCACAAAAGTTGGTACTGTGGCTATATCTACATATGCGTCGTCCGTGCGAACGTGGTACACCAAACTATCTGTGTCCGTGTAGAGTAGGCTGATATTGTTGTTATAGTGCTGGCGTAGTACCCCATAATATATTTGAAACATGCGCAGCTTGCTCTGGTCTAATACTGAGGCATTAACATAGATTGGCTTCTTGAGCCTCACCGCGCTCTTCCTCATATGCACCAGAGCAAGCTGCTCATTGTAAATAGTACGTGACTTGAATAACAGGCTTGGTACAAGCTTGCGACATTGTGCTTTTTTGTATATTAGCCTTACTTCCACATGATTTCGCACATTCTCCATGGTTTTCTAAAACACTGCGTTGTTCATTAACTTGAAGAAATCGCGATCGAAATCAGAAGTGGCGACTGTGCGGTGTTTGGTGTTGAGCTCGATGTATGGCCTCAACCATGGAGAATGCGCGAACATATGAATTCGATGTACTGTGCTGTCGGTAACCCCTCGCTCCATCAACCAAAAGAGGTTTCGGTAGTGCATAACATAACGCTCTTTGGGCTTGAAGTCTATGACGAGCTTTGGTTGGTTCGAGCCAGGCGCGCACTTAAATTCCGGGGCTGGCGGAAGGTCGCAGAAAAAATCCTGCAGCTTCTCGGAGAACTCAAGGTCCACCTCTGCAAAAAACTCGCATTCCACATCGCAGAAATCTTCAAAGTCAAATTTGGAGGGTTCAGCCCACAGGAACCCTCCAGAGTGTCCGTAGAGGTTGTTGACGTCTGTGTACATGATGTAGCTGGATGGTTGGGAGGGGTCGTAACCGGTGGCCATGTGGTGATTGTTGGCGTGCGAGTGTCGGTGCGACACCTGGACCATTCCACCCCGGACGGCACGTTCTACAAACAGCATCATGTCCACGTCCGAAAGAAGCTCAAGCTTGACTTTTGTAACAAGGAGCATGGCCGACCATGCCAGTCCAGGAAGACTGTAGAAGTATGCAGGGTCCAGCTTGTAGATGGTCTTCGCAGTTGCACGAAACGCCTAGAACACATCAGCGAGGAGCGTGACATCGAGTTTTAGGTAGGTATCGTGGTAGTCCCCAAGATTTTGTCAATCCAGCTCGCGCCACATGGACTGAGAATGGTTGTAGTCGTCCTCAGAGATGCCTGACCCTCGCAGCTTGCTGTAGAACTTCGCTCGAGGAGGCACGACTTCTCCGCAAACTTGGTAGAGTCGGTGATGTATTCGTAGGGGTAGACCCCTTTACGCCTGAAGAGACCGGCGTTAAAGTTCGGAAAGATGGTATAGGCGATGAGCATTTGTTCGTTGCTGAGCTTTTTTCGCCAGGGCATCGAGGCTGGCCAGGAGGAACCTTAGGGAGTCGAGGAAACGAAGTTCGGTGCGAGAGCCTGATTCTGGGATTCGCACCCACTTGCTCAAGCTAATGTAACGCTCCTCTTTCTGCGCCAAGACGTTGATTTGCATGTCGTCGTACCCAAGATGTGGCACCAGATGGTGGAAGTCGTACCCCGAGACATTGTGGAAAAACACAGGGATGAAGCTCGGGTCCCGGGCCAACAAATTACACCGGTTGCACCAAGGACCAATGTAGTTGCCGTTGAAGTGATCATGATGTTGAACGTTACGGTTGTTGGTGGTAAATTTCCAGGTGCACACAGAACACGTAGTAGCCTTCTCGTGCTTGATTTCGTCGTCAGGAGACAGCGGTAGCATAGGCTTGGGGGTCATCAGGAACTTCCCTATCTCGTTGGCTTCCACAACCATCCTCTCTAGAAAGTGTTTGGCTACGTCGGGACCGCGATACAAATGGGGCTTGGGGTCAACAAGTCCGTCTCGCCACACCACAATATAAGCAAAACTCGAGGCCTCGTGGAGTTGGTAAGGGATAGTAGAGGAAACTTCGGGATTGGGATTGGGGTCGCATGTGGTCATAGTAGGTTTGAGGAAGGCCTCAAAATCGGCGATGGTGATAGCAGAGTGCTCTACCATGGCACTGTGCATGTGAAATGTTTCTACAGTGCCAGGTTTGGGAAAAACTGCCACCCCTATCTCGTTGTCATTGCAATAGAGTTTGTGGCAAGCAAGCTTCTTGGCAGCAATGTTGGGACCTCTGAGGCTCTTATAATCCTGCTGTTTTTGATTATCAAAAGTGGACAAGCACCTGCGACAAACTTCTATGTGGTGTTTGTGTTTGCTTGCTTGGCTAGAAATAAGCCGAGAGAGAGAGCTAATAAGAGTGTAGTGATGGTGAGTTCCATCCTTGATGAGTAAAATATGGATTTCTTGAGCATCAATGGTGTCTACGTCGGTTACCCTGATAGGGTATACTTTGTTTTTCTTCTCCGTGAAGCCATAAACATTGATAGCCAACTGCGGGTTTTGTGTACGGGCCTCGAACTTGCGAATATCCGAGACCTTTACCGGGTAGTCGATCTCAACCATCGCGTCTTCCAGCTCTGGCTCGTACTGCTTGTAGTGGGCAACACGTTGCGGTTGTTTTTTCCAGTGGACAGGGTGCAATGCTGCAAGCACCGACCACAGGAAGCACTTGCCGTCACTGTTCTGAATATTCAGAACAGCCTTCTTTGCCACAAACTTGAATGGGAGAGAAACATAGCTGGACCCCGACAGTGGCATGAACTTGGTAAGTTTGACGCAGAGTTTGTGCGGGGTGCCACACAGCAAGCCACCCGAGCCTTTAGCCTCTTGCTCCTCCTGTTTGGCCAGCAGCTCTTCGACAAACGTGTCATAGATGGTTGCGAGGTTGTCGCCATCCACCAGATGCAATGTCTTTGCCTTGGTGTTGTGGCAGAAGCTGTACGTTTCATTGGATGTTTTTTGTACTTGCAACATGGCGAGGCGTAGAACTTAGTAGAAAGCGTGGGCTATGCATCGCGAAGGATGGAAATTATCCTGGCCCGTTCGCAATCTAAGAAGCTTCGCACATTGCATGAGACATCCGAAATAAGAACAAAGTCTTCCAATATACGCTCGAAAGCGTTTTGGTCTGCTTTTGTCACAGGCATGAAGCGTTTGGCAGATAGTGCGTTGATGGGAGCTGCTTCTGCCTTCCTCTTGGTCGAGGTGGACGGTTGTGGAACTGGGGCTCCGTCACCCTTGCAAGCAAGTCGATGCCTTTTTATGTTAAATATAGTAATGTGTTTACCACATCCGGAACACTGTTTGGTAGCAGCCACATGTTTACCAGGCACACAGGTACGACAATGTTGTGTGTAATATTTACTTGAAATATTTTTCTAGCACACAGGGCAAGTTCTTATGGAGCGCATGTCGGTGAAATATTTTTAGGGTATGTTATTTTATGTGTTGTTTGGTTGGTGAAGTGTGTATGTTCACAAAAAAAATCCTTACAAAAGAAAATCTTGTGAGGCTAATTCACAATTGTGTTTTTTTATTTATGTATATGTTATTGTTGGGTGATGTTGTTTTCTACAAATATGCTTATTAATTAACCCTGTAAATAAATAAATAAAATATATAAGAAAATATGTTTGCGGATCGAATGTGTACATAATTCTATTTAACTTGTTCTACAAAACAATCTGTTTCTAACCCTTAATCCTCTTGGCGTATGAAATATAAATCCTAATTCCAGAAACAGTTATTTCCAGTCGCTATTTTTAAAAAGTCAAACAATAAGCATTACACTAGACTCCCGCGAATTCGGCACCCATATGTGCAAGGAAAAGCCAGATTAGCAAGATAGTCAATAGCAATGGCTTTTTGTGAAGAGCCTCGGTTCAACTTATCTAAAATTTCGAGTTCCTGCTTGAGGTCAAGGGTAACGTATTTCCTTTCAGAAACCATAGTATGTACTAAATTTACTGTAAGAAAGTCACAATTTCAAATACCGTACGTATGTATAGCATTGTTTAATATTTTTTAACTAACAACATTGTTCAACACAATCATTTATTGTTGCGCGCATCATTTCTGCTTGAGTAACTACAGGCCAAATGTGGGCCAGACTACTGAGAGGGGCAGACTATTGAGGGGCCAGATTAGCGAGAGTCTAGTGTATTTATGTTTATACTATTCGTCGAGCAATAGTAGATAAACCAGAATGGGTTTTCTACAACCCATAGTTTATGAATTACAAAATATCTTAGAAATTACATCTTGAAATTTTAATTCAAAATAACTCGAAAACAGCAAGCACTAATCATCATATCTCCAATGGGTTGTAGAGTACTTCCATTTTTTTATCGAATGCTATTAAAATTTTCGAATTAGGGGTAAAAACTAAGCGAACAAATCAAGTTTCTCAAAAAAATAAAAAATGTCTGTATTTCCGAAACTTGAGGGGGTAGAATCGATTATATTTGCTAGTCGAATAGTTCTCGTCGAATCCTATCCACCAAACCTAAAATCATCATCCTAGCTCAATTAGGAGCCAAGAAAATCAATGTCTTGGAAAACGTCTTAAGATATTTGTTTTAAGAAAATTTTCTTGACAGACCGGAAGTAACATCATGACTAACCGGAAGTCGACTTTCTTAAAGATTAAGATATTTGTCTTAAGACGTTTTCCAAGACATTGATTTTCTTGATTCCTATAGGACCTAGAACCATGTGGCTCTGGTTTATGTGTATACCATTGTTTTTCCTACATATTCACTCACTTTACAACCCACCCAAACAAAAAAAAATAAAGTTCAAACCTGCGCGCATGCGCACATGTATAAATTTAAATATAGTTGAGAAGCTACGCTCGATATTTAAAAAAATATCACTTTTCTTCTCTCTGGCCAAGATAGCAAATAATTGCAGGAATACACCATAATATTTTAGACTGTAGGTCCAGATCCCGAGCCAGACAACATTTTTTCACTACAACACAAAAAATAATTAAAAAAATCATATCTGTTCATATGTGAACATAGGGAAGTCCAGTACATAGCTCCAACATAGTTGTCAATGTGTGATGTGATCAACACCAAACATTTAATTTATAGGTATGTATATTTAAGTTCCACAATATTTGTGTTGCAATCATGAAATTAAATTTTAATTAACTTCTCAATCCATCTCTCAATCTATACAGGGTGATTCTAAAGGTATAGTACAAACGAAAACGTGTGAAAATGAACTTCACACCTCTGTACAGCCAGTACCAGTGAAGATAGAAAGGCGGAACAAACGAAGTCAAAAGGAACACCAAAGTCGCCCATCCGAAAAACACTAGGCGGCAGCTGCGCAACGCATGCGCATGGGGTTCCACAAAGGAAATAGGAGTGTCCCGCAAGACAAGTGAAGGGAAAGGATAGCGATCGACAACGGTAGGGAGAAAAGAAGCTATGAAGCATGAAGTAACAATTGCACAGCGGGAAACAAACACCATGACTGAAGCAGTGCAGTCGAGAAAAGTAGAGCGGGGTTGCAGAACCACGGGAGGACGACGTAGGATGTAAAAACACACCGAGAATGCAAGGAAAGTGGTCCGTGACACTCGACAGGCAACAGACGCGTACATGGTTCGGGGCAGAAATGGCGGCGCTGGCGGTGCAGCGCCAGGGGAGTCCCCAAAACACAGTGGGGAGACACCGCAGCAAGAACAAAGCACGGTGCAACAAAAGAGAAAGAGGACCGGACGGGGAATGGTACCTGCCAAGGAGACAACAAATGCGGGACGAGGGATTCCCCGTAGCAGCACCGAGGGGATGTCACACAGAGGTCGTGCGCCAGCAGGACAAACACAGCAACTACTGGCACAGGAGGTTATTGCTAATGAAAGGTGCACGTACAGATAGGACCACGTACCCCGTACTGACGTTGTAACAAACGTCGTGATGGGGCCCAATCAGCCTCTTAGAAATGAAGCCGGAGGCACATCGCTGGGTGGGAGCGGGCAACAGGCTGCTGGAGTGTCGTACGGACCCCACCACTCCGTACAGTGAACGACACTAACGGACGAGATCGGAATGTTTCCATCCCGATCACCAGGTCCACCGTTCCCCGACCTGACGCGGCTGCTTGCTTCCGAGCGCAACCCCAGCCGAACAACTCTAGTCCCTCCTCGGCCGCAGCCTTCCGCTCCGAAACCAAGCGTGGCCTCACACCACCGCAGCCGCACACTGCCGCTTGGGTGTGAGACGGGGCCGAGCAAGGCTGGACAGATAAACTGCGTGGGACAATCGTGTAATGAAGCTACGTGGGGGTATGCACGTCTGTTCAACTGCTGGGTTACCCCACATTGGTGTACACAAACACCACATGATCGTACGTAGTGCTCCCCGTCGGCTCGAGCAAGACGGACGAAGTACGTGTTGTGGGTGAATGGGGCAAGAATGAAGGACGCTATATGTGTTCCACGATGACAAGGCCCCAGAGTACATGGCCCCACCTGACGGCATTGGTCAGGTAGTGAAGAGCACAGGCACGGGTGGCTCAGGAACGTCAGCTGATTGTACCACAGCGCCGTGCGGACGTGTGGGCTGATTGGAAGTGCAGCGTCAGGGAGCGTGTCAGTGAAAGAGCCGGTGCGGTGGTGGTGTGCTTGACGTACGACAATTGAGTACGTTGTTTCGAAGCCGTTGTGACCAGTGTGTGTGTGTGTGCCTGTGCACTGCAGTAGAGTATTCCATAATTGGCACTATCCTCACAGTACCATGGAACGCTACATATTTGTAAAACTGAGGGACATGCATTTTGTCTACGGCCTTGCAGATGGCAATGGCCGAGCAGCTGCACGCCTTTATCGCGGACGGTATCCGGAGAGACGACAACCCGACAGCAGGTTGTTTTCGAACGTGCACCGTACTCTTGGTGAATCGGGTGTGTTACGTGCAGGCCATCATGTCGGTCACCCAAGACATGTGCGCACCGCGGCGGTCGAGGAGGACGTACTTGCTCGCGTGGACGACACCGTCCACTAGCACCCGTAGCATTGCACGTGCAGTGGGAGTATCACAGGCGACAGTGTGGCGGGTCCTTCATGATGATCTGCTGTATCCCTATCATCCAAAGGAGTCCACGCGTTGCAGACTGGGGATTACCCACGACGTGTGGAATTCTGTCAACGACTGTTGCAGTTTTGTACCGACGATCCCCGTTTTTTGCGCCATGTGCTTTTCACGGACGAGGCAACATTCACCCGTGAGGGCATCTTCAATTGCCGAAACAGCCATGTGTGGGATTATGAAAATCCACATGCAGCAGTCGAGGTGCACCATCAGACCCAGTTTGCAGTGAATATCTGGGCAGGTATCATCGATGAACAGATTATCGGTCCATACCTGCTGCCACCACGTTTAAATGGCCGTCTCTATTGCACGTTTCTTGCATCAGTCCTTCCAGAGCTGCTAGAAGATGTACCCCTCAACGTGCGACATCGTATGTGGTTTCAATTGGATGGAGCGCCTGCACATTTTGATGACACAGTGCAAACCCTTTTGCACCATATCTACCCACAGCGCTGGATCGGCAGAGAGGGCCACGTCCCCTGGCCCGTCCGTTCGCCTGACCTCACACCAATGGATTTCTTCTTGTGGGGCCATGTGAAAACACTCGTCTACGAGACCCCGGTGCCTGACAAGGAAACATTGGTAGCGCGGATACTTGCAGCATCGGCCGAGGTGTGTACCATGCCAGGGATTTTTGATAGGGTTCGCTAGAATTTCCTGGAACGCTCCAATGCCTGCATTGAATGTGGTGGTCGTCAATTTGAGCAACTTTTGTAACAACGTCAGTCCGGGGTACGACTACGTACTACGTACTATTTCTATCTGTAAGTACACCTTTGCGTGGCAATAAACCTCCTGTGCCCGTAGTTGTTGTGTTTGTCCTGCTGGTGAACGACATCTGTGTGTCATCCCCTCGGTGCTGCTACGGGGAATCCCTCGTCCCGCATTTGTTGTCCCCTTGACAGATACCATTCCCCGTCCGGTCCTCTTTCTCTTTTGTTGAACCGTGCTTTGTTCTTGCTGCGGTGTCTCCCCACTGTGTTTGGAGACTCCCCACGCGCTGCATGTGTTTGTCTCCCGCTGTGCAATTCTTACTTTATGCTTGATTGCTTCTTTTCTCCCTACCGTTGTCGATCGCTACCCGTTCCCTTCACTTGTCTTGCGGGACACTCCTATTTCCTTTGTGGAACCCCATGCGCATGCGTTGCGCAGCTGCCGCCTAGTGTTTTTCGGATGGGCGACTTTGGTGTTCCTTTTGACTTTGTTTGTTCCGCCTTTCTATCTTCACTGGTACTGGCTGTACAGAGGTGTGAAGTTCATTTTCACACGTTTTCGGCGTTGTCTAGCTCCTCACGGAGGCATCTCTCGGCAAAGTGGAAGGGGAACTTTCGTCTCTATTTCATGGGAGGTATCTGTGGTTTTCGTTTGTACTATACCTTTAGAATCACCCTGTATAGCCTGTTCATATTTGGCACAGTCATTGCGAGTCGGCCATTTTGTTTACGTAGCAAAAACAAAATCCTAAGCCACATCATCGTCATTTTGCGAATGCTTGCTGCGACCATAAACATAATTCGATATAGTTGCCATTAATTAGAGGATTTTATTTAATTTTAGGTTGAATATCAATAAGCTTTTTTCCTTTCCGTGCATTAAATTTGTAAAATATCCCAGCTTCAATTCGATCCATCTATCTGAATCGAAGATACCGACAATTCACATATCCCCATATCATTGTATGCTTGCCCTATTAGCCTCTTTTTGCTGTTGTGCTCAATTAGTTTTCACTAATTGG
This sequence comes from Lepisma saccharinum, assembly GCF_977018435.1. Taxonomy (NCBI): domain Eukaryota; kingdom Metazoa; phylum Arthropoda; class Insecta; order Zygentoma; family Lepismatidae; genus Lepisma; species Lepisma saccharinum. The sequence goes on from NW_028143203.1 coordinate 35,062, forward strand.
CGCTTTTCTTGAAGAAGTCTAATAGAACAAGATACAGCGGTATGAGAAATATGTAAATTAAAGATATTTTAATAATATACGACGTCTTAAGAAAGGCATATTCAGCTCCAAAGTACTTTGTCTAACGCTTACTACCATTCCCTATTGCTGGCAAAGAGAGTTTAAAATGATGTAGTATTGAAAAAAATGTTGGCTTGTTCCCAAGTGTTCACCGAGTTCAGACATTTGCCCATAGATGGCTCTGTTGTTGTCGCTTATCAAATATATATATATTTTTTAATTTTTATATGTATATTTAAGTCCAACAATATTTGTGTTGCAATCATGAAATTAAATTTTAATTAACTGCTCTATCCATCTCTCTCAATCTATATAGCCTGTTTTATATTTGGCACAGTCATTGCGAGTTGGCCATTTTGTTTAGGTATCAAAAACAAAATCTCAAGCCACATCATCGCCATATCTTGTGAATGCTCGCTGCAGCCATAAGCATAATTGGATATAGTTGCCATTAATTAGGATTTTATTTAATTTTAGGTTTAATATGAAAAAGCTTTTTCTTTTTTCGTGCATAAAAACTAAATATTTTAAATATTAAGATTCGAATCACTATGTACCTCCACTAGATATCGAACACACAACTCTTCGATTACGCCCCTCCATTTCCTTGCCTTCCTCTATCAATTTAACACATTTCGACCTTTTATTATTTTTAAATTATACCCCGCACACATATTTCCTACCAACAACGGCACACAGAAGAGAAAAATATTCCAGCTATCCACATACTGAAAAAGCAATATACAACTAGTTTTTTTTAAGAATTCACGAATAACATATTGCTCACAAATTCTTAAATAAGTTATATCAAATTTTCAGCATGCTCAAATATATATATATATATATATATATATATATATATATATATATATATATAAAGCGGAGAGAGACATGAAACACACTCAAAAAAAAACTTCTATACTCTCTCTTTGTATGTTTTGTGAGTATATTTTCTTCCACAATACATAAGAGCTGTTTGGTTTTTCAGAATCGACTCACAAAACCAACGCAATATTTATAAATCAAAGCCAACCCATGCAAGCTAAGAAACAAAGTTACTCACTTTTTGGAAATCCTTCTAAAATATTCTTCTTCACAGAAGTTAAAAATGAAACAGAACTTTCCACACTAGAGCTTATAGTTTTATCCGTTTTAGTGGGTCGAGGAGTGATATGTAAGCCAACCCAACGTGGACCAATAGAAATCCGAGACAATTCGCTCTAGAAAATAGTCCCTTACATTAAGCCACATCATTTTTGCGGTTTCGAAAATTCACAAGCTAATGCATCACATCACTCCTACCAATGCTGTTAACTAACGTCACTATTCCTCAACAGTTGCCAGGGCTGATGTAAAAACTGCTGTAACCTACACAGCATCGTCTGTATTGAAACATAAACAAACAGATTTATACGCCAGTGAGGAATTCCATCTTTATTGTTTAGCTACTGAAAAACCAGGAAGTATAACTTCCGCTGTCCAAGGCCTACCTATTGTTCATTCTGTCACGTAACTCAATATTGTTAGCACACAGGAGGACGAAATTGAGTAGTTGTATTGGTACTATTATTGGCGCGAGAAAGTATGAACCCCCCTCATGCAGATTTGCCTACACTTAAAACTTGCTCAACATGCCCATATGAGCTTTTTGCTCAAGTGTGGAACCCTGTCTAATCCAAGATTTTTGTAAAAATGCCCTCGGGAATTTCCTGAGAAAGTTTGAGCCCCCTCAGATTGATTTGTTTACATTTACAAAAAAGGCACTTCTGTGAGATTGTTGTCAATAATCCTGTCAAAAATATGCCCCCCTTGATATTTTTTTGCCCACACCTAAAACTATGCCAAACTTATTAACACACACACACACACACACACACACACACACACACACACACACACACACACACCAACATATTTATTTCTGGTTTAAATTTAATTAGACACCAGGCCCAACTTGCATATCTAGTACTAAGACAATGCATTGTGCAGAGACCTTCTAGAATTGCTCTGTGACTCTCTTATTTCTTACATCATAAACATATGATTTTTCACCTATGAGAATAACACTACATATGGTGTCATCAGGGAGTGTTTCGTGGAATTCAAAGATAATTTTAATGTTTGTCCTGTCATTAACCACAACTTGTTTCCTTTTTGAAGTGTTGATGACAAACATGGGTCTCTGTGCTTTGAATTCATCTGGTGTGTAATACATGTCAGTATTGCCAGTAGTGACCCTTTTGTATGCTGTAAATGCTTCATATAATTTGAGGAAATCATCCTTGGACATGTCTAAATTATAATTTTCTCTGGGGAATACCTCATTTCTGCCATTTTTAAGATATATGTTTTTGATGTTGCAGTTATCAAATTTACTTGAATTTTTTTCCTGATTATTGTTTCTTCCAGTCTGAAACAGTACCACCACAAAAACTGGCATGTCATATTGTATACTGGAGAATGAAGTTGTAGCATCAAACACATAATAAGTATCAGTGGCGGGCTTCTGTACACATTGATATGTATAAAATTGTAAAGGAATCTGTGGATTTTTTATTATATCTGCTTTGTGTTTAAGAGCATAACTGGCTTCATACTCAACAACCGGGATTCTTAGCTCCATAGTCTGAATAATGCACTTGCCCTCATCAGGTAGGGTATTAGGCAGAGCTGCCCCGGTAGAGTTTATTGTACTGTACCTCATCAAAGCATTATTATCACTTGCAGCTCTTCTAAATGTGATTCTTAAACCACCCTTCCACATAATATCTTTGTAATCTGAGAAGAATCCTGGCAACAGGCGCATAGGGAACAGCACTGTGTGGCTCTTGGATAATATTTTATCACCAGCCTCAAATCCACCTATTTTGTAGTAGGAAGCCTCGGTTTTAGATAATTTTAGTGTGGCCAAAGCTGTGGAGGTAATGCCGGGATAATCCACTCTGTTTATAACAACACCATGCTTTCTGATCTCAATTTCAGAGAACAGATGCGGCACAAAATTGTCCACCAATCTTATATTTGAATTTGCCGGATAATCTGTTCCATCGAGCTTTACAACATCAAATTTGATGTAAAGATCTGCTCTGTGAGGGTGTATAAAGCCATCCCCTACATCAAGATCAACCTCAATCTCTGTGTTGGGTTGATTTAAATTTGCAAAGGTCCTCCTGTTTGGGGGGAATGATTGTAACTCATAACTCTCAATATTTTCCATTTTTTTGTATGTATTTTTATTTAAATATTAATCTCTATGATTGCAGTTGTTGTGGCTCCAGCAAAATCAACTAATTCTTCTTTTTCATTAGTGACCATCAATTCAATATAATCTATTCTATTATAGCACACAGGAAAATATAATGTTGGGGATGGAGTGTAGATGATGGGCTCCATAAATTCAGAGTTAGGTTTGAATGTTGCAATGATGCCAGTTTGTTTGTGAGTGCCTATGCCATTTGATTTGGTGATCATACCCTCGGCCACATTACAGTGAATATTCAGAGTCTCTATGGCTAAGAATTTAGGTATATTAATAGCAGTGTGTTTGATGGCTGGTTCAAGTTTTGTGTTGTTCTCAAAGCCTAACAGCTCTCCTATAGTACCCAGATCCACTGTTTCTGTAGCAGATACAATCTCTACTCTGTGAGTGACAGAATTTTGAGTTAATACTATACCTCTGGGTAATTGAGCATTTAGAGTAGATAGATTATATTGCCCTGGAGTGATGACAATTTTTTGATCCCCTACTGCAATTGTGTTGTTGTGGTGTGTTATATTAGGGATCAAGTACATGCCATAAAATGCTCTGAGAGCTATTGTTTTGGGATACACTATGTCATCATGTAATCTAAGTTTCAATATTGAATTTTGGCTGGTGAGATGGAATACTCCCATGATGTTTCAGATACCACAGGGCTTTTTGAAAATTTTCAATTGATGTTTTATTTATTTGAGACATATATCTAAGAACAGATAAACACAAATGTCCACAATTAACATCTTTGAAATTTTGAACACGGGCATTATTGTAATAAAGATTAGTTGATTTTAGATATTTTATTAAATTTTCAGGTGGAACACCTCCAAATGAATCAAACACAAATTCCTCATCTTTTAAATATTTAAGATAACAAATCCAGTGAGTGCCCTGATTTTTGTACTTATCCAAATTAACAATGCCACACTCTTTGTTGAGTGGTTGTTCTGGTAAAGAATCAGACATGTACACACCTCTAAAATGTTTGATGCCCAGTGGCTTGATTAAAGCTTCAATATCTTGGTTTGTAAGCGTCTCTTGTTTTTTTAAACTTATTCATGGCTCTCTTAACACCTTTGCCTTGTTTCTCCATGGCCATGTTATGGCGCCTCTGCTCATCTAATTCTGCCTTATTTTTCTTGGCATCTATTACTGTTTTTGCTATGGCAGCTGATCCCCCAGCCAAGCTCCCAACAGCCCCAAGTGCTGCTAAGATGGCCGGGATAGTAAATATAAATCAACCCACATGTGATTTTTTCCTGGATTGCTGTAATTTTTTTAATTGGGGGGTACTAAGTAATAATTTCATACCATGTCCCTTGGCAATACAAGAGCTTTTTTTCTTGCGCTGCCTTTTGGTTAAAAGGCTATCAATAGTTTTAAGAGATTTAAGACCTGCATAAGGTACCTGATACATAACACCCTTGGCCTTCATCCTAGGTTTATTATATATATATTCACAACCCCCACCCCAGGTTTTGCTTGGTGTTCATAGCTATGGTGGTCCCCAAAGCTGCTATTTTTTCACTTAAAGAAGCATCTTTGCTTACAAATCTACCAAATGCAGCCTCTTCTAATTTCTTGTCTGCAACATGTCTCTTGTCAAGATCAGAATGTGTGTTGTATGCTCTGTCATGGTCTCTACAAGCAGCATCTAGGGGATTAACACCAGGATCACCTCTGTTTAATCTATGGTCCAATTTTGTACCTGGACCACAATACTGATAGCCTGGAATGTGTAGTTCAAATGGCAGCTTGTTTATAATGTCATTAACCAGCCCCCGACCCTCAGAAATATTCCAAAATTTAGGTGGTAGAGTATTAATAATTTTTATAAGATATCCAATCCCCTTAGTGTCATTCACTATAAAATTAGACAATTTTGTGCTTATCATGTCCATAATTCCAACCATTGTAAAAATTATGGTTGCCAGCATTTTCCTCCCCAGCTATTACCAATAACCTATCTACAAGTTTCCTGACATCATCAACCCACACAAATTCTTTAGGCAGGGTGTTGTATTGTTTGATTCTACTGCCTGTCCTGATCTGCGACCATATGGGCTTGATTAAGTTGTTATATTTTGCTCCACTGCTAGACTTGACTCTTTCTTGTGTGGGATCATTGTTCTGGTATAGAGCATCTGATTTTATTAATATTTATTTGTAATGCTCATAATCTTGATCTGCATATTTGCCAGGCCTTTTTCTAGTCATCAGTTCCCACAATCCAGGTGTGCCGGGATACTTAACAAAAGCATCTCTTTCTCCAAGATGAGATTCTGAATATACAATCAGATCATCTCCCATAAATGTTACTCTGAAATTGCCAATTCTATGTATGATGCTACCATCACTCTTTGTGTCAGCATATAAGCCAAAGACCTCATCTTTGTTGTCTTTAGATGTGCTTAAATATTTTTGAGCAAGAAGACCCAATTCAATAGGATCCTGAGTAGCTTCAATTCTTCGAGGAGGAACAGGACTAGGTGTATGAATAATAGAAAGTGGGGTGATTGGATAATCTAATATGTTCCTTGCAGCTACAGGTACAAGCTCTGTGATCAAATTTTGATTTTGCTCTGTAACAGTTTTGATATTTTTACCTAATTCACTAATAGCATCAATAATAGACTGTTCTGTTTGCTTGTATTTTTCATATATTCCTTGGTTCTCTGATTTCCATCCCTTAAATCTTTTTACAAGATAATCTCTTAATTTAAGATCTTCAATAATTGGCCTCATCATGGTTATTTATATATGTTTCAATGTCTAGAAAATTGTTAATTTTATTTCTATATTTACCAGTATTAGGTGTTCTTGTCATATCAATTGTGACAAACCCATAACTGTCTTGATTCCAGCACCTACTGCAAAACTTGGAAAAATTATTGTAGCTCAAGTCCCCACCTACATATTCATCATGTATGTGTTTGGGGTTGGTATGATCTTGATGAAACACACATATAAAATTGCTGTTGTCTCGGATCAGCTGCTTCGGAATTTTAGAAAAAGTCTGTGCAAGGTAGAAACAATCTATGTTTTTGTGTCGGCTCTGTGTAAAAAAATTTCTAACCTTGTTTTGATTATCCAGTATAATGTCATCAAACACAACACAGAATTATCGAGACATTCATGGAGTGGCTTAATATCTGGTTCAAAAGTGGCTATTTCCAATCCATCATATAGCTTCATCAGCTGTTGATATTTTAATTGTTCCAAGCTCTTAGAAAAAACATACAAGTGCCTGTTTTTCCAGTCTAACCAGTTGGGTGCCAATAAAAAATTATCAATCATTAGTGTAGTTTTACCACAAGCCGATGGCCCAACAATAAGACACCTAATATTATCAGGCAGCAAGTTGCCATTTTTCTTAATCTGCTGTTCAGGTTCTGGCAGCCTCTTTATAACATCCCAGGTGTTCATATTATCACTTTGTCTGCATCGATCCAGCTGTGTTCTGGAAGTCCTAGCCATTTGACAAATAACTTGTTGCCTTTTCTGCGAATGATTTTTTCTATGAGATATGAGTCAGGCTGTTTAGTTTTGCTGAGTTCTTCTTCATAGAACCGGCCTTTGAGAATTTCTCCTCTGTGATCTTTTATTATATATGTGTTAAGGGTCCCAGGTTTAACTTGAACCACTGTAAATAATTCAGTGCTCCTGTTTCTTGTAAAACCTCTTTTGAATAAGTGCTTATATTTGCTGATTCTTAATTGATCACCCACCTTGTATTTGGCTTTTCTTCTTGTTGTCTGATATCTAGGATAAGAAACAGTCCTGATCAATTTTTGCTCATCAGATGAAGTTACTTCAGAGGGTTTCATGTTGATTGTGGAATGGACCGAGTTGTTATATTTTTGTAGAAGTTCTGGAAGAATATTAATCCATTTATAATTAACTTGAAGTGTAAATTGTTTATACATAAGATTTTTTAGGGTTTTTTTGAATCTCTCTACAATTGAGGTCTTGAGATCACTGTAACTCGAGTAATGTTGTATTGACTGGCTTTTAATAAATTGTTGGAACACAGAATTATAAAATTCTTTGCCATTACCTGTTTGCAAATAGTGCGGTGATCTTCCACTCTGATTGATGATTGTCCTGAAGGCTTGTGTAACACATTTTCCAGTCTTGGATTTGAGTGGCACAGCCCAGGCAAATTTTGAAAATGTGTCTATTACAGTGAGTAGATACTTGTAGCCCTTGTTCATTTTGTCTAAGTGTTTCAGCTGTCCACTTGCCATCTCATTCAAGTCGCACTGCCATACATCATCTATGCCTTTTGTAACTACTGGCAGTCTCTTATAATTATGTCTGGCTTGTCTGTGTAATTCATCAACAATAATTTGTCTAGACATAATATGAAAACAAGAATATTGCAACTATAGGGTGTTCAGCAGCTGATAATACCGGATTTTCTAAATATAATTTGTCCCCTATTTGTATTTTAAATTCCAGAGAGCCATCATCTTCAGCATAGGCTGTTTCTAATGTATTGGGGTCTGTAAAATCCTCTAACTCTACACTGGTGATTTTTGGTTTGTTGTCAGCATTTGTTATTGATAAGGTAGGGTAGTGGTGTGCCTGCGGTTGAAGCCAATATTTGATCTTGATTGGTCTCAGTGTGCCCCCAACAAAAAACTGGTAATAAAATTGTGCAGGGGACAGCATATATATTTTGCATCCTGGTGTAAATGGTGAATCATATTCTTTGTTGGGGATGCTGTACAATTCAAGAATTACTGTATGTTTAGGATTCTCGATTATGCCTGTTATTTATTTTTCTGCTGTGAGCAATCTGCTTGTTACAGATTCAAGGTGCTCATTGATAGTCCTAACAACATCATCATCGCCTGGCTTGATTTTTATGTCCACAACAAGTTTCTTGTATTGTTGCACAATCTCTTGTAGCTGGGTGGCAAAAACAGACAAAGCATTTGCTTGATTGGATTCCATGGTCCCTAGCTGTTGCATGATATTAGCTACAATTTGCTGTAAATTTTCAACAACTGCCAATTTTGAATTTTGAGCAGTAAGATCATGGACTTGTCTTCTGATATCCTCAAACAGGGCATGCAGTTCATTAATATGTTGATTGGTTGGTAGAGTGGCCACTGTCTGAGTGAGTTGTTTGATCTCTGTCTGGATATTCTTGATATCTTCTGATTTCAATATGCGATTCACTGCTCTCTTTATATTTTTAAGTTCCTGTGATGTAGGCAGATTTGATACAGTATTTTGCAAAAATTCAAGTGCCAATTTCACATTGTTTAATTCAGAAGCATCAGCCACATTTTGCATAGCATTTTGGAGCAGGGTTATATCTGCCTGAGAGGGTGTTGATTGTTGTAAAATTTCAAGTTTTGTTTGGATATCATCGATCAAATTATGAAAATGAGATAGCTCAGATTCAGTGTTGAGGTTTTCAAGCTTTGTGAGCTGTTGCTGGACACTGACAAGGGTATCTACAATACCGGGCAGGCGGGATTCTAGAGTTTCTTGTACATTTGTCAAATAATTTTGCACTGCTGCTATTGTACCCTCAAGATGGGTTATGGTACTTTGAATTTTTCCAAAATCTTCATATGTTTCAAGTTGCAGCTTAATATTGGTAACACTCCGAGTTATTGCACTCAAAGCATCAGAAGATGGCAAGTTGTTCATAAAATTTTCTAGTGTCTCAATTTTTTCTTTAACCTCGGCTATGGCATTGTTCAAGGGGTCCAGATTAGGTATCTGTAATGATTAAATCTGTTCTTTTAGAGTGGATCAAAATCTTCTTGTGATTTTATGCTTTTGAAAATTGTTTGGAGCTGTGTCTGGACATTATTTATCTGCTCTTCCAATTGTTGTTTCAATTGCTCAGAGTTGGTGGCCTGGGTCTTAAATTTGGCTTGAAGAGCTGCCACAGCTTCTTCTAAACTTTGAAAATTATCCAATGTGGCCAAATCAGTATATTTCTGAAGCAATAATGTGAGTTCAGAATCAATTTTAAGAAGAGGGTCCATGCATTGTGATTGCAAATTTGTAATTTCTAGTTGATGACTGGCATTCAGTGTGGTTTGTAAAGCTTGTAAATCACTTCTTAATTTCTTGACTCTGACATCAAGCATCAGAATCTCATCACTGTGATCTTCATGTCTTGTATGGCCAAATATATCATTAGGCATTTTTGTTTTAGTGGTTATTTATTATTGAATATCTAATTCTTAATTCTATAAAAAGGGGTATAAGCTTGTCATAGGATCCCGGGACCTCAATATATAAGCAGTCACCAGCAGAAACAGTATATACAGTGCCAGAAATCATGTTTGAGTGCTTAATTCTATAAATATTTCTCCCTACTGAAATCTTGACATTACCCTCAGGAGTTGTAATAAATTGCAATTGACCACCTACAGGTAATTGGTAATGATTTAAATTATTGTTAAATATGTACAATATTTTACCTGTTTTATCATCAACATCTGTAAGTATGCTGTTCAGATGAATAATTAACAAAGCACTTAGTTTAGATATTATATCAGAAGAGGGTGCTGGTGTTGGCAGGTCCATAATAACCTGTTTTTTGAACCCAAATAAGTTCATAGGCATGTTTATTTATTTCAAATCATGCTCTGTAATTGGGCATTGATTCCCACTTTTCAAATCACAATGACCCCATGGTAAAGTATGTATGCCACATGATAAAATGCATCTCTTATCATCATGTGGGTCCAGAGCCACTTTTCTTACAATATTGCTAGTCAACAAGTGATCCACACTCTGAATTCTGGATTCTGATGTTCTGATTGTGCTACATGATTTGAGGCAATTTTTGTAATCTTCAAATTCAAGCTCTTTGTCAACAGTCACTCTGCCAATGCCCTTGGCTTTTTTTGCAACAGCAACACTACATGTTTCAAAGCTATACATCTTGGCCCTTAACCCAGCAAATGCCGCAATAACATCACCAAGTGTCTCATCTTTTAACTTGCCAGGCACCTTTTTGTTGTGGTGTTGAATCTTTGAATGTTCACTGGTATCAAAATATTTAAACAATTCAGGCTGTGCTATATCTTGATAAACATCTTCTGTTTGAATATCAAGAACAAAACTATCTGTGTCCATGTACATCAGTTTTACACGATCCTTATAAAAAGGCTTCAACACATTATAATACAATTTTAACATGTGTAATTTGGCCAATTCCAATATCACAGCCCTTACATAATAGGCTTATCAAACATAATCTTTGTTTCTTTCATGTTGAAAAGTGCTATATTTTCATCATAAATTCTTCTGTAATTTAAGTTGGGCTTTGCTATCAATTTTTTGCTCCGGCTGGGGTCAGTAATTATTTTAACATCAGTATATTTTCTGACATTTTCAATTGTTTTGCCATACACAGAATTGACCATCAATTTAAACAAGGTCTTATCAAATTGGCTTATTGCAGATGATCGAAGCTCTGTGTTTGTATCAATATATGGTTTCAACCATCTTGAGTGCCTGAACCTCAAAACTTTGCCAATTTTGGTCACTTGAACACCATGATGCATCAGGAACTGGAGGTTTTTGTAATATATGACATAATCCTGTTTTGGCTCCAGAGTCATCATCAATTTCTTCTGTTTAGAGCCAGGTGAGCACTTAACCTCAGGAATTAGGGGCAGATCAGAAAATTTGTTGTGTAAATCATCTGGAATTGTCAGATCAACTTCTAAGAATAGGCCATAGTTACTGTCATCAAAATCCTTAAGATCTTCAATATTGAAATCTTCAACCCACTCAAGCCCTGCATATGGCAGTTTTTTCATCATAGCATAACCATACAGGCTGTTTGCATCCACATACAGTATATAATTTGATGGCAGTGCTGGATCATAATCAGGAATATATTTGTTATTTGCTCTGGCATATCTCTGAGAGCATTGCACCATGCCTCCTCTTATACATTGTTCCATAAACAGATACATATCTTGATCTTGGATCAGATCCAATTGCATTTTAGTGTTTAAAAACATTGCAGACCATGCTAGGCCTGGAGCACTGTAAAAATACATTGGATCCAGCTTATAATTTTGCATGGAAGATTTTCTGAATGCCTGCAGTATATCAGCTAAGAGGGTCACATCAAGTTTTAAATATGCCTTGTGATAATCACCAAATATCTGGCATTTTAAATTGTTCCACATCAATTGGGCATGGTGATAATCATCATCAGTGATTCCAGATGCTCTGATTTTGCTGTAAAACTCTTGTTGTGGTGGCAGAGAACACTCATCAAATTTAGAAAAATCTGTAACATAATCATATGGATATACACCCTTCCGCCTAATTAATTTCAGGTCCTGATTTGGAAACAAAGCACATGTGATTTTGAATTGATCATCAGATAATTGAGTGGCCAGTGTAGCCAGGCTAGCCGATAAAATTCTGTATGAATCAAGAAATCTTAAGTGAATAGGAAAACCATTAACTTCAATTTTCTTGCTAATGGCAATATATTTCTCATCATTTTCAGCTAAAAATATTTAAATTCTGCTTGTCAAACCCCTCGTACCTGATCAAATGATGAAAATCATAATTGGATGCACCATGGCAAAATATGGGGACAAATTTTGGTCTCTGGATCTTAATATTACAGCTATTACACAGGGCCATTAAGAATTTGCCATCTGTATGAGAATGGTGTTTCACCTTGATATTTGTATCTGAAAATTCAGAATCACATACCGGGCATTTTTCTGCATTCTTGAAATCTTCATCCTGTTTCTCTGTTAAAGGCAACATGGGTTTTGATTTTAATAAGACATTAGATGCTATGTCATGGCACTCATTTTCTATTCTATGTGCAAATTCTTTGATGGCATCTGGTCCCATGTATAAATATTCTTTACTAACAACACCATCCTGTACAATCACATAATAAAAACTAGAAGGTTCATGTAACTGGTATGGTGTAATTGAAGGTTCTTCAGGATCTGGGCTACATAATGCAAGGGGTTTGAGATTTGATTCAAAATCACAGACTATATATGCTGGGTGTTACAACAAGGCTTCAAATTTTTTGAATTTGGCATTTTCACTTCTATTAGGCATAAACATATGAACAGGTTTATGATTGCCACAGTATTTCAGATGCTCAATTAACTTGTTTTTAGCAATTTCTGCATTTTTTCACGAACCCCATTCACCATTTTTCTACCATCAAAAACAGTTAAACATCTTCTGCACAACTTGTATATTCTATTAAATTTGTCTAGTTGTGTTCTCACTAAAGCTTCAAGATTATGTTTCAGAGTATAATGGTGTGTATCATCCCCTTCAATTAAGAGCAAATCAATCGGAACAGTAGAATCATCATCAAATGTACTGATTCTGAGAGGTGCTATAAAGCAATTGCCACTGCCAGTAGAACAAATAAATACATTAATAGATAATTGTTTACCATTGATATTCCTGGGCTTTTTTTTCCAAATTTATCAATATTCTGAACAGACATTGGATATTTTAAACCCTCCATTGCTTCATCAAAATCATGTTCATGTTGTTTATAATAACTTATTCTTTCTGGATCCCTTGAAACTGGATACAAAGCAGCTAAAATACACCACAAAAAACATTTCTCATCATTATTTTCTATATTAACCACGGCTCTTTTGTTTTTGATATTGGCAGGTAACGGCAGATATGTAGATCCTTGTAATGGGCTGAATTCAGAAATATTAACATATAACTTGTGTGGAGAACCGCATAGGCTCCATCCAGACTCTTTTCCAGCAAATTCAGAGTGTTTAATATTCAATTGATCTATCAAACTGCTTATTATTTTGTCTAAATTTGCGTTTGAATATACAGGTACAGTTTCTGTTATGTGGGGCTGTGTAAATTTTGTGCCATTTGGCTTCTTATATTGTGTAAACAATTTGAGGGACAGCTTATAAGAGCCATTTTGTGCATTTAGATTTGCCTGCACATCAGGATTTATACTGTTCAAAAAATTCTTAATACCACATCTTAGCTCTGATACAAAACAGTGATCCCTAAGTTGGCCATTAAAACTGCTATGGATAGGTGGTGCATAGCGTGGCTGCTTTGCCGGTCCAGCGTTAACAGGTGCTTCATGCTTCCTTTTCAGAGCAGATGTAGATGGTTATGGGGGCAATGTTGATAACTGTGCAGAACAAGTACCTTTATGTTTATATGTGAAATATTCCAGACAATATTTTCTATGGCATTTAGGGCATATTTTTGTGGGAGTTCTGCATTTGTCTGGATTACAATTCTTTTGATGCTTAGCCCAATTGGGCCTGGATATATTATTTTTGCATTGATTACAATATTTTTGATTTGGCATTTTTGTTGTTGTTTATTATATAAAATTTCCTGGGGTCCAAATCAAAATTCTATGCTTAATAAAAAAATATCAGTTGGGTTCAGCAGTGTGATTTGTATACTTATTGTGTGTGTGTATGTGTGTTAATATTTTTGGCATTGGTATTTATATAAAATTTCTTGGGGTTCAAATAAAAACTCTATACTTAATAAACCTATGGCAGGTTGTCAACAATTCTGTATATTAAATCAAATAGATTTGTAATTCAATTTATAGAAATATGCAATATTTTTGTATTTAAAAAATAAGAGCAGCACTGTAACAACACACCCTTACTCTTCAACAGCTCTCACAATACTGGCTGATATGCAATGCAAAATCTCTTTATATACCCTAAGCACGGACCGCATTGAAAATATCTGAAACAATAAGCCAATCAGAATATAACACATCATCATATTATGTCATAACCAACCAATCAAAAAACAACACATGTCTAATGCATAATATTGGGTAATAATTTGTTGCAAAACATGATGCAATATAAATAAACCAGAAATAGGCCACAAGTGGACCGGAAGTAAACATGTGTGGGTGGGTGTGGGTGTGTGTGGGTGTGTATGTGGGTGGGTGTGGGTGTGTATGTGGGTGGGTGTGGGTGTGTATGTGGGTGGGTGTGGGTGGGTGTGAGTACGCAGATATATTCTTGTGGGAACCAGCGTATGTTTAAACACCTTTCTTAATGGGACCAAAAAAATTGTTGGGACTTTTTGCCGGTCCCAACAGCGAGAAGGCCATTGCGAGACTCGTGAGACCCCTTTCGACATGTACGCAAAGTATTTCGAAGGTACCAAAAAGTCGCTATTTGTTCGATTTGTGTGTTAACGTGTGTGTTAAACTCTTCCAGCTCTGGAAGCTTCACGTCTGTGTAAAAGTGTGGTGTTTAATCGCATCTCTTGGGACCAGGAAGTGTGGGTGTTTAAAATCTTGGATCTATTTCGCATGTATTGGTACCGAACATCCCAGGGGGTTGAGGGGCGAGGAAAGGTACGTGCAAATGCCGTCGGGGTTCCCCTCTCGCCTGGCCGTCTTGTTGCTTCCGAGCTGTCAATGTTGCCAACTTAAAACTTTGGAACCAGATCTGTTTTTCTATTATCTTCTAACCCTCCAAGTGTAATTGTAATTGATTTGTTTAATTTTACTTCGCTTTTTGTACCACTGTTGGCTAATTTGCGAAGATGGGGATGAGTGATGATATCATTAAATTGATGAATCGACTCCCACAACATCCATGCCCAGACCGGGATTCGAACTCGGGAACCCTGGTGTCGTAGCCACCGTGTGTTAACCACTCCACCACGGGGGTCGGCTTTAATCCTGTAATCAAACAAAATGCTACAATAGAATTTATTCCTCCAAATGTGACCCTTCTATATGTGCCTATAACAAATTATTAGTTGGGTTTTACTATAATATTGGTAAACAGAAATCCATTTGTAAAGCTCATTTTCTTCCATTGCCAGGAAACGATGTTATCAGTAGAAACTCGTTACTTGTCTCCTTTCGGCCATGATGAGGATAAGAATGGAGATTTCTGACCAAGGCGACAAGCGATCCGGCAAAAGGGAGGGGGTGTTCATATCGAAGTGACAAGTGACACGATACCTCTGTCTACAAGCAAGCATTTTTCTCAAATGCTCTAACAGACCAAGGCGACACGCTGCATGACATCCATGACTTTCAGAAGCGGAAGCCGAGAAGCGACACGTTTCGAAACGAAGAAGCAAGTCTCGCCTGTTACTTCCGTTTGTCAATATCCTGAATTGGGTCGCCTAGGTCTGGTGTTCGGGCTTTAACAGTGAATGCTTACTTGAAGACTGAAGTGGCTTGTCTTTCTTTTCGCTTGTCACTTCGGTATGAACTTCAGTGACATTTGTAGCCGTCGTTTGCTACTTGTTGCCTGTCGTTTCGGTTTAAAATCTCTCTGCAAGAAAGCATTCAATGCGTAGGCATGACCACCAGACCGAAGCAACACGATAACGTCCCCAGTGCGTGAAACATGCAAGTGGCACGTGTAGTTTGTCATATCACATTTGTTAGAAAGTTGTATTTATTTAAGAATTTTTGTTTCCAAAGCCATTTATCGCTTCGGTACGAAAGTTCCATTGGGACGAAGCGACGAGCAACGAGGGGTTTCTCACTGAAGTAACACTACCCGTGCAGCATAAAAATATAAGCATATATTATTGAGTGTTTGTTTCCAAGTGACACGTGTCGCTTCTCGCTTCGGTCTGGAAGCATCCCAAGACTCGTACGGTATTCGAACATAGGATCCCTATACGTAGAACACGAAGACAAACGTTTATACTTCTCAAAGTTAACGGCTTGATTGCAATCCTTAACTGCATTTAATTTCAATGCAGTTCTTTTTTTAACACTCGTGTTTGGCAACACTGATAAGTGAAGCGAAGTTTTCACTCTCGCCTGTGCAGCCGCGCCGAAACCGTGGACCGAGAGCTGAGGATGTCTTTTTGCGACGTTGCATGCTACACGTATTTGACGTCTTCTGTACTCCCTCGCTCTGTTTAACGTGCGACTAGACGAGAGGGGAAAGTCTTCACCCGACAACGTCGCAGGGGCAAAACAATCGCTTCTCTGCTTGGAGTAAGTTCACCGCGCATTTTCCCCCTGTGTCTGGTATCACGGTATCTTACGCTTGATCTCTCCATTGCGTTATTTTCACAAAGTAGGAACTGTGTCCTGCTCGTCACTTCGGTTTGCGTGTGTTTCTTCAAAGTTCAAATGTAAAAAGATAACATACAAATGCTTACGCAGAGATATTCGCATTATTATATGCGTATAATGCATTTGCTTATACATAATTGATTGATTGATTTGGTGTTTTAAGTCCACTTTATGCACAATAAGGCTAATCGGGACTGGACCTACAGTTTAAAGTGGGATCCGAACCACTATGAGCTTCCACCGGTTATCGAACCCGGGATCCCTTGATTACAAGGCAACGACGCTACCACTGCGCCATCTTATGCATAAAACAACCGAGAGAACAATGACATGTACATTTGATAATGTTGCCCACCAGAAAACTTTGAGGGAAAAAGCTCGAGTTGAAGACATCGATTTAATTTTTTATATAATGCCTGGAAACAACATATTTGCCTTCTATGACCTTAACGAAATTATTAAATCCACTGTAGTAAACATTACTTTCTAGATGGCAAAATAAAATGTAAACGACATAAATATACTTCCCGTTTCTAAACCTGATAATTTATAGCCGTGTATTTGATTGCATTATATAATTAATAATGCAATGAAGTAAATGGTCACACAGTATTCAGGTTTAGTGAAAGATAGCGTATTCCTTCCCTCAGTGTGGTCTTTATATAACAATATTTACAAAGTTACAGAAGCAAATGTACTTGAAGGGACAGCGAAGATTTGATGCCATAAAAATATATGTGGCGACTGCTACAAAAGGTAAAGTTCTCCCCTGTGTATGGCAGTCTGCCGTGACACCATTCGAGCAAATGATATGGCTCCACACATTCTCGATCTCTGCCGTAGTGAAGGATACATGAATGATCAACACCACGCTCTGATGTAATCTAGGGGTCGCGGGTTCGACTCGCGGTGGAGGAACATGGCATGGTGTTCCCTTGACGGTGCCGTTCATCAATTTCATCATATTATTACTCATCCTCGTCGTTTGGATTAGCCAAAAATGAAAAAAGCGACGGTAAAAATCATCTAATCAAATGTATTCATTACTTACCTTCCAGCCTCCATGAAGAAGTGGCTACGAAGCCAGAAGCCCTACTTTTGAATCCTGGCTGAGGAATGAATATATCATCGTGTTCATTCGGATTCCACCATTAATGCTCATTAACGATTAACCTACGACGTAGAAAAACGCTAAAAATTAACGTAAATATACGTCGCATTCTTCAGTCGCTTCATTAATGTGGATCATTTCACTATCCTAGACGGAAAACGTTAGTTTAGCAACGTAAAGAATATTCACTTTCGAGGCAATCCAAAGCATTGAGAGGCAGGGGTGTAGCAAGGGGTGGAAGAAGTGCGCGACCGCACGGGACTTCGCGCTTAAAGGAGCTTGATACGAAAAATGTTATAAATAGAAGTAGGGGGGGGGGGACATGGAAAATGCTATTTTTTTGTGGGCAGTAATATTAAAACATTCTGTATTTATCTGGTTTTAAATTCTAGTTAAACGTTATAATTTGTATGAATACGTCCAATCAGAGGCATAACATACAGGCAGGCAGGTCTTAAGTCTAAGGGGCACGAAAGAAGTGAAAAATGATCGTCGTATTTCTCATGTGAAACAGTTAGGAAAAATTTACGATAACTTGTTTAGACATTTTTACACATTTCTTCTTACATTGAATAGAACGTCCTTTGGCTTGTATTCTCTTCATTCTCTTGACCTTGTACTCCCTATTTTAGTAAGTTAACAACAAACACCTCTAACTGGCACGAAGCAAGCGCGAGACATTTAAACGCTTGCGTTGTTTTATTCCTTCCTAGAACAGGCCCGTACCCAGAATTTGTTTGAGGAGGTTGGAGACAGATCCGAAAATGTGGAACAAAAGAGAACATCCGAAATGCTATTATATTTGTTGAGTTAGGTTATTTTACGTCGATTTTCTGACACTTTTGGCTGATCGCGATGATGAGGATGAGTGATGATATGATGAAAATTGATCAAGGAACACTCACAAAGAACGTCCATGCCCAATCCTGGATTCGAACCCGGAACCCACAGCATCGTAGCGCGTTGTGCTAACCACTCCGTCCAGGTGGTCGACCCTGGTCGGCGAAATGCTGTTGGGAGTACTGGATGTGACCACCAATGTGTCGGTAGTATTATTGTGCGAGCTAGTGCTAGCTCGTAGATATAGTGATAAGTGTACACCCAACGGTAAAAGCAATATGTCCATCTCCACCGTATTTTCATTCAGTCTGTTTTCCACAGTGTCATGATAATGGGTTGAAATAGAAACGCAGTCAACATAAGCTTCGCATCAAAAGAAACAATGACCCCTTAGAAGAACACAGGATGTAGAGTAATGAGAGAATTAAAATGGTGGTGAACAATTTGCCTACTATTATCTTTCCTAATTGTAGAATTGTAGAGTTGCAATGTTAAGGTCCAAAGTATCGGGAAGAAATCATTATTAATTAATTATTATTAATAATTAGCAATCATTATTAAAATAAAGAAGATGTCTAAATGGGGGTTAACGCCCTCCAAAATAAAACCTCGAAACATTTAGTTAAATTACGACGTGAGTTTGAAAGAAATTGGGACAGGGATTTGAAAGAATAGACTGTCCCGACTAAATTGGAATGTCTTGTAAACACGCATCAATGATTATAAAACAAAAATTACAAGGACAGTTTACTTCCGCTTGGCAGATAAGGTTTAGCACAGTTCTGGCGCAAAACTGAAAAAAGGGGGGAGCGACTGCTCTTCCCCACTTCCCTTTAATTTCCGCCATTGGATGGGGGGCCTCGCATTCTAATCTCACCCAGGGCTTCGCTATATGTTGCTACGCCACTGTTGAGAGAGGATTACTAAATTCAAAAATCCATCTTTCGAAGTTTTTCAATGAAGTTCAAATGCTGTGGAAGAATAAAGCTTTGAATTCAAAGCGTTTTGAAGAAAAACTAAAGTAAATTTTGCTTTTAATTCTAATGATTTTAATACAAAAGAATACCGTAAACTATGTAAACATGTGTAGAATTAGCAAATTAGAATTCAGATCGACAAGTTACTGTTCCTGGATATTAAGGTAAAGAGATAATGGGTTGTTGCAAGTCTGATTTGGGAACAGATACACTAATCAGGACTGAATGGGATCCGAACCAATATGTGTCTCTACTGTCTCTACTGGACCCCTTGATTGCAAAGCTTGATTGGAAATTGAGGCGTTCTTAGTCCAGCATTAATATATGTATAGAAAAATTTCAACACTGGGAAATATACAATATTGCAGGATTTAAAAAAAGAAGTATAAAATCACTGTAAAATTTAAGAGCGAAAAGGAGTTACGAATAATATATATCCCTTATTTTGTTAATGTTTTGGGCCTAAAAGCTTAGAAGTATCAGTTAATTTGATTTGAGGTTTTATTATAAATCCACTTTGTGTACAAATAAGTTAGTCATGGTGGACCTAGAGTTTAATGTTGAATTATAACACTACGTGCCTCGATCGAACACAGGACCCCTTGCTTACAAGTCACCGAGATTTCCATCATCGGGGTGGCCCTACAGACAGACTGTCTGGCTACCTTAGCTGAGACCATGGACGAAAGTGCGCATCCGTCAACTGGAAGTGTTCATTGGCAAAATAGGAGCACTTTGTTCATGAAGCGGGTTTCGTGAAAATCGTCAGCTATTGAGAAAACAACGAAGTTTCAGACGTAGTAACATCGCCGCCAAAATACGTATAGATGTTTACGAATTATGTAAGGGTACAGAATGAAAAAAAAATAACCATCCATATACTATATGAGCAAACGGAACATATCAGGAAAGTATTCATTACGTCACATTAGTAGATAAACTTGTTTGTAAACATGGAACTTTATTTTCGGTCATTCAATTTAATTGGTATCCTTATTAAATCGTATAATTAGCACAAATGTACACAGCAGTAATCAGAATAGTATTCAACAGTATTATTATGCAAACTATTATAAATACAGTAAAGAAAATGTAGTAACTGAATGGTTTCTGGTTTGTATTATATCAAGGGTGTTTTGTAGAATGTGCAACAGGGACCAATACGTCTTTGTTTTCTTTGTTCCACTTCGAAACGGTTTGTTACGAATTGTAAGAGACATCACAAACACAACACAGAAAGCAGTAATAAACACAGCAAGCGAACCCTACAGAGCGACCACAAGGAAAAAAACCTTGGACGAAAAGTCCCAGAGTAGCTTTCCCTTCTTCCGTTCAGCTCGTGCCATAAGGAAGCCTGGTCCACTCTCCCCCTCCCCTCCTCGCAGGAGTACGGTGCACAGGCTTTGCGGGTCGGCGCAGGTTCTTTTGCTTGTGTTTTACTATAACAGGCAAGAGCCACAGGGTGGTGTTCTACCTGCTTCCCCTCTCGCGTTTGGAATCGTACTTTCCAGCTAGTTTCGTTTCCCTTGGCCGGACTGTACCAGTCAAATTATAATTTAGAACTCCAAGTTACTTGGTGACAAAAAAAACTACACTAACACCCACAAAAAAATACCTTACTTCACAGAATATAATATTTTAACACGGAATTATCATTACCTGCAAACTATATGAGTGTTTCCAAAGATCTGCTGCATATACCCTTTCCCTCATAACAAAGATCAACTAAAAATTAAAAAAAAAAACGAGCGTTTCTCTATTTGCAGTCCGTCTATGTTTACGTGTAGCGCGAAAGGTTAAAGTTTTAGTGTTTGAAACCCAGAAAAGCATGTTTTTGCATTTGTCCTTTCTTGCATCATGATAAGATGTACAAATGCCTCAGCTCGATATAATTCAACTTCAGAGCTCTTCTGCTGCTTGCAGGAGTGGATGTTATCTGCTTCAGTAATCTACAGTCCCTTGTTCCACCTGCCAGGCTGCGAGAGTAGTGCTTTCAATTATTTTGACTGGTATGTAATTTTCGCTGCTGGCTGCAAGCAATGTGTAACAAAATTACACCTCATGTGATATAACATGGCGATTATTATTATTATTAAAGATTAATTAGTGAAATAGTTTTCTCTTTCGCTAGAATTAACATAAAGAAGATAGCAAAGAATGAACTATGAATCAACGAAATTAATAACAGTGTTTGCTTTTCTTTGACGATTTAGTTAGGAAACAGACCTGTGATCCAATATTTCGTTATTATATATTATATTCTTCTTCTTTAAATCTTGTATCTACAAGGAAAATCAAACAAAGAAACATAAGGACGTCTTATTTGAAATTCTTAACCCCGTAGCGTGAAACGAAAGGTGAGAAGGACTTCGAAATGCAACAGTTACCTTTAGTACTTGGTTCTTGGAGAGAACGTACGTAATTTAGCGAATGGTTTTGTCCAATGAATGATTAATAATTGCGACAGACAGGCGGAGCAAGGGGCGAAAATCCCGTGGATAGAACGAAATTACTATTTACATTGGGAACCATCAAACGTGATTTAGTTATCTAACAAGCACTGCATACCCAACCCAAATCTCGACAAATTAAAAGTAAAAGCGAGCAAATGTAAAAATATTATGCAATAGATATTGGTCCATCATTCCCAGCTGAATTGTATCCTTAAACATCTCTCACAAGTGACTTATCGAAAGTTTCATCTGCACATGATTTTGCCAAACACTACCTCTCCAATTCTACCTCCCTCTACAGAGGTATACCATGTTAGATATCCGGTGGAGGCACATAGTGGTTCGGATGTCATTTTAAAACTATAGGTACTGTCCCATTTAACCGATCTGTGCAAAAAAGTGAACTTAAAACTATACATTAAAAAACTCCAGAGATATTCCGATCTCCGCACGGACTGCTTAGCACAGAGTTTACGAAGCCAATGGTTACGGTTCGCATCTCCCCCTGGACTTGGGTGTGCTTTGTAAGTGTTCCTGCATCAATTTCCTAATTTCATCCTATCATCACTCATCCTCATCGTCGCGATTAGCCAAAGTGGTAGAAAAGCGACGCTAAATAACAAAATCAAATCTTTGCAGACACACGCAAACAACATACATAAATAGAAGAAACTGAACAGGAGGAAATGTTTTGTCATTTCTTTCCACAAGTGTGTTTGTTTTACATTCAAGGGAACTTAAATAATGCTTTGCGATGGGCCAAAAATATGTAGATTCGTCACTGACAGTCATTTGTTTTCTCCTCTCCACATCGCTTTTAGCCGAGAACCGCCTTGTTGCCAGTTTCCTTCAGTGCTTCGTTGTCAGAAGCTTCAAAAAAGAAAAAATATTACATCTCTACTTTCGATGTCTAAGGTTCATGATGATACAAATGCTTACTTAGCATTGAATAAAGGCGACGACCATCTGTTCAAGAATGCTTAACATTTTGACAACGCAAGGAAAGGATTCTATTGTAAAGAGCTGCTTGCGTCACCCACGCTCCGACCGCTCCCTTACTGTTGGACTTATGCACGTTGTGGTTCGGATACCACTTTTAATTATAGGTCAGCACCGATTAGCCCATCTTTGCATAAAGTAGACTTAGAACTCAAGCTAGCGTGATCACAGGTTCCATTACCGAACATTTCGGTTTCTTGAAGGCAATTGGGGAGCTACGTGAAATAGAGGATAAAGATTACAGGGGCAAAGGGATTCGATGTGCTGACCACGTGTCAACTTATAAGAAAGCCACTTAACAGGCCTTTGTTATTCAAGGTCGTTTCGCCACGGAGTTTTTTCATCGTAACTGTTATGGAGATGATTAATTTTATATAAGATTGGCGAGAAAATATTAACAAAACATGCTATTATTGTGTTTCACGCTAATCGGAGGTGAATTCTGTACTGGGTGATAGATGGGTGTTATGATATGTCAGCTGTAAAGATAAGAACAGTGGCGTATTTAGAAGGAGTTTTAGAGCTAGGTAGTCTTATTTTTGCTCAACTTTCCTTAAAATAAAATAAAAATAAAATTTAGAAAAATATGGCATGTTCTAGGAGTGGTAAGAAATATCTGATAACCCTCTTATGATATGATTTGATTTGATTTGATTTGATTTGTTGTTTGAAGTCCACTTTATGCACAGTAATTCTAATCGGGACTGGACCTACAGTTTAAAGTGGAATCCGAACCACTTGTGCTTCCACCGGGATTCGAACCCGGGACTCCTTTATAACCCCCTTATGTTCACATCCCTTTACTGCATTTGTGAGTACGGCACTGAAAGCGTGGGGAATACTGCCCGCAAATAAAATGGAGAGGGTTCCTTAAATAACGATAACAGAAGCGGGGTGTAATGCATGGCTTTCCTGCAAGAGCCTAAATGTCAACCTCTCTTCCACGTCCTGGACTCAGGGAGGAAGGGGGGTTGCCATTAGGCTATCCTAGGCTATAACCAAGGGCCAGACAAAAATGAGATGCTGAAGCGGCAGAAGTGAAAACCATGGCAAATTGAAACGTGCCAAATCCTTTTACTTGCTTATTTCGTTAACGAAGGACTATCTAGCAAATAAATAAGTTATTTCACCATGGCCTATTTTCAAACGTCGCCTAGATCATACAAACAGTATGTACAACTCTATTGTTCGAATATAAGTAATTTTTCCTCGAAAAAACTAATGTAAACATTTTGAATGCCAACAAATAAAAGTCAATTGGGGGGGGGGGGATATTGGCAACCAAAATCAACATCATTGTTTGCCGGTTCGCGTGCAGTGTGGCTACCATAATGTAGTGTTGATTCGTTTTCCTTTAGTGCGTGTGCGGTATTTGTGTTGTCTGGCGAAATATATATTGAAAATGGCTGTTTCAAAGGAAAACGAAGTTTAATGAGTAATTTTTAATCAGATGTATCAATGTTTTGATCTTTACAAGTGTTATTAGTACAAAGCACGATGCAGTTAGTGAAAATGAAGTACCATGAGAACAAATTATTAATAAAAATGTCTACAGTGCCCAAAATAGAGGATAGTCCAAATTCTATATATCCCGCTCTGGATGGGCTACATTTTGCAGACAATCGGTGCTTTCGCGTCAAGACTCAGATTCAGTCTGTTTGTTGCGTACTGCCCATACATTCTTGTTATTGCCCTCACATCAATTCCGTCCTAATCTTAGCGATTGACCAAAAGAGACAAAAGCGAGAAGTAATATTAGTCGAATTAATCTCTATATAACAGCAGCAAATGGCTGTGTCGTCCTCAAATTGAGGATTCCTCTCGCAGATATCCCATATAACATGAAGGTTAGAGTGACTGATGAAACAGATTGTTGGAACAAAAAGAATTTCATGTCCAGGTTTTCCAGGGTGCGAACCTAGGACACCGAGTTTTGTTGCACGCTACGCTAACCATTCAGCCACAGAGCCGACCTGAAATACTTTGTGCTTGCGGGAATGGTTCTCGAGACGCACACGATATAAGTGGCAAGATGAATAAGACTTGCATTGGCGCCTTCATGTCTCCGCCGAGCATTATACCTCAACTTGATGTGGTTTCAAAGTGAATGGTATGTATGCCCCCAAAGTTCAAGTTGTTGTATTTCTGCCGTCCAACTTACAGATATGTATGTGTAACACAGTGTTAATGACCAGGGACAGATGAAAAATGGGATAACCGTTAAAATAAAATAAATTATAATTGCATGATTGTGGATTAAAGGTGTTGTTTGTTAACTGACTTTCGCAGTTATAACTATCGAAAATTAAATATTTGTGGTTAAACGCGCCTAAAATCAATTGGTAAAATGTTTTACATTTTCACACAAATGTCAAGTTAATGTACTTGAAGCTAATATATATTTTAAGTTTGAGACATCACAGAGGGCGAAGGGGTGGTTGTTGAAAGACTGCTGAATTCGCCGCATTGTTGCTTCAAGGGAAGGGGGGGGGGGAACTCGTTCAAAACGTAAATACTCTCATCTAAAACTAGAAATGCTAGTGGCAACAAAGAAAGAGGGGAGAATTGTTTTCCGCACTTTGTCCTTAATATTTCGCATGCATGTACTATATGAGAAGCAGCAACTTGAACTTTCCTAAAGGGTAAATGAAAAATCTGCTGCTACCAGGGGCTCTACTTTCTACACTAACTCCGTGCTATTAATTCGAGGAGACGGTTGTTTTCACATATTGACTCACATGCTAGTCATTTATGAAAATCCGCGCTTTTGGTAGATCATTCCCAATCAGTGACATGAATAGATATTGATGATTTTTAACATTAAAATTCAAGAAGCAATTTTTTAATAAATAATTTCTTCTTTTGTTGCAAATAATTGCAAAATTATCATCATAATAAATAGGGAACGAATTATTTCACGAGTGTTACACACGTCATATTTTATCATTCTCTAAACCTCAAAATAATATGTTAATATTAAATCAATGCTTTTTCTTGTTCACATCACAGCACCTCCAAATTAGCCGCGATCGAGGGATGTGGGAGGCCCTACACATCGTTTTATCCAGTTTAATAGATAGTCTTGTCATTGTTAAGAGACTAAACAAAATGCAGGACAACATTTAGAATATAATCGTTACATTTGCACCTTCAATCACTGCCACAATCACTGAAGGTGCAATGTCTATAAAGTGTTTGCAACACGCTCCGAAACGTTTGCCGTAATCATTGCAATGGGTGTGATTTCGCGCTAACAATTGTCGGAGAAGTTGTTGGCTTAATATCATCCAATAGAAACAGCCGCTGAGATTCTAATGGTGATCAAACGCCGAACCGCACCATTAAATGTGATACCGTTACCACTACGCCATTGGGGACAATTGCGATAGCAGAAAACATTCACACTTTTTCGCCATCTTTATTTGCAGTTGAAGTTAATAATACAGCGAACTTGAATAATATTGGGAGTACTGTATTCCCAACTAATTGCCCCCATTCACACGCCACTGTTGCTTGTGTATATAAGTGTTCACTCACTTACAACCGAAACCGAAACTCCAGGCGCCGTGAAACAGATAACGGTTAAGCCACTGACGTTCGTTGGAACATGCATTTCTACTGTCGTGGCCTTTGAGCCACTGCTTTGGTTGCGATGAAGTATTTTGGCAGGTGTCCTATTTCGCTGCAGGATACATGCAAGGCTTAACAGAATAATGTTAATGATATGCATATGATATAAAATGGTGACTATTATTCGGAAATTAATACGTGATTTCTCTTCTGTAGAGTGTAAGAATTTTTTAAAATTATCAACAATGAAATAAATGAAATAGTAAAAAAAATATTTAACCAGAAATCAACAAAGTGAATAACAACGTTTGCTTTTATTTACCTTTTGATATATTACCAAAGCAATTACCGACTTTTTTTAATACTGCCGGTTCTGTGCATAAATGCAGTCAGTACCCCTTCCCTCGAAATGATATGTTTACTGTCTCTTTATATATCTCTGGCTCTAATTGATTATTTATTTGCCACATAGACAGATGAAACTGACTTAGGAATTCGAACCCAGAATTTATTGTGCTAATATAATGAGTTGACCGATATTTAACAATCGTGGCGTCCTTTAACTTTTCCGGGCAGTCATAGCCGAGATATATAAAACAACGTTTCGATTATAATTTTCTTGGTTAAAGTTGGATAATTTTTCTTAAGTAACGAAAACGCTTTGCTCGTTTCCGAATAGCACCTTTCAGTAAACAAATTGATAGATTGATCGAGTTCGTGCTTTAAGTCCACTTTACATACAGTATGGTTAATCGGGACTAGACGTACAGTTTAAACTGGGATCCGAACAATTTTATGTCTTAACTGGTTATCGAACACGGGACTCCTTGATTACAAGGCGACGACGTTTACTACTACGCCAACAGGGAGTCCCAGTAACCAATATATATATATATATATATATATATATATATATACTTTTTTGTCTATAAAACACCCGATATTAACACACTTTCAAACAACATCTTGTACATATGAAGCAAATTAAAATTGATATGTGAGGGCATAGGAGTGCACACCGTGGTTGCCAGTGGCGCATGAACACCTCAAAATGCGTCCTCAAAAAATTAGGAATGTAGAAAGAACCATTATAATAATGAAAATAATGTCTCCCCTGCTGCCTCGAGATTTGAATTTTAATGGTCGGATCTTTCTAAAGTTAAAGCCAGAAGAGTGAAACGACTTGCAGCCAAAGCTGGAATCCGCCTAGAAAGATGACCCTTCGTTCGGGATTCACCAGTGATAAGAGGAAGTCCTTGATTGCTTAACGAGTGTCAAGCAAACTATTTTGACAATACAATAATAATACAATGCTAACAATACCCACAATAGTTTGCAAAATGATCTACGTAATCAGTGCGATGTGTGTAGGGGTGCAACAGTCTACGTTAGAGAAAACAGGGTTTCAAGTAGAGTTCGATTGATTTGATTTTTTTAACGTCGCATTTCTTCTACTTTTGGGTAATCACGAAGATGAAGGTGAATGATAATAGGATTCGATGGATGAAGCAGTATCCGAATGAAGGCTTGAACCGGGGAATTCCCCCCCTCTATTTTTCCCATGCCCTGCTCTACATTTATATTTTCATTCCCAACCATCCCAACCATGGTAAGAAAATTTCCTCCTCTGAACGTGTACTTTGAATGACATGACAGTCATTCACTGTTTGAGTCATAATTTCGAGCTTGCTCTTCAAGATGTTTTTAAGAAAGATAGCCATTGCACCCTAAATATTTTATGGATGCACTTTATTTTATGTTCAGTCAAAACAGAAAAAATTAAAAGGATCTGTTCTAGAGTGGTCAAGCAGTAGAAACAACAATGATGGAAATTAACGAAATGTTTGACATTTGTTGGGTGCCATCAAATAAATCTGTGTGGGCAATAATAAATAATTATCTGGTTCTTGTACATTTCTCTTTGAATCGTGAACTCAGTGCAGCTATCAGTTGAAAAGAAATAGAAAGTGCCAAGGAATGCTGAAGAAAGTACCAACTTAGTTATTTGTAGTACAATTTTGACTTTTCCCTGTTTTATTAGATTTCCTCAAACAGTTTCCATTGCCTCTTCGGAGAAGAAGTGCACGTCAGGAACTAGCTGTGGCAATAAAATCACTAACGTCCCGTGTTTTAGCGAAGTACAAACTTTTCAACCTCACAACATTTATAGTATTCATCACAAAGTAGGTAAAATAGATCAATATTCTCATTATTATTATTCCATTTACTAGCCATGGCATACAGTTTTTCTTGCATGTCAGTTGAGTTACTGAATTCTAATTAGATTTATTTATGTGTAAATAACGTAAATATCTTCACAATAATAAGAAAACGTGTGCTAATGTGAAAACTCATACTCATAAACCATAAGTTAAAATTTCATCTTCACACATCTTATGGTTTCTGTGAAAGGGGGAAATTAACTTGTGACAAATAGGCTAACGTTGTCCAGATAGTCAACTGAAACACCCCTTTAGGCACTCCCATATGAATTAGTCTGCGCATGTGTAAGGGGAGGAGAGATAAAGGAGAGCGTATATTTTGGAAAATTAATTAACCAAATGTATAAGTGACATTTCCAGAAGCTGAATATGTATTCCCCGGCATCATGATGCATGACTGAGACTGCGTATCTTATCGTTATCTAAATAACGACGGAGAAAAGGATGCTCGACCGGTAATGACACACTACTAATTGATTAATTGATTTGATTTTACTTCACTTTTCTTCCACTTTTGGCAAATCGCGAAGATGAAGATGAACTCTAGTTTTATTCCGATATTTTAGTCGAATTAGTCATCACGCACTGTTATTTAAAGGAAACCCTTCTTCCACAACTACATGAGTTTGAATAGAAAAGAAAAGCGATAAGAAACGCAGATATCTGCTAGTAAAAGAGCGCGATGTGTGCGCTTTAAAAATGTACGAGGAACTTTTTTTGCTCCGTGATTAACACAACTCCCAACTTTTTAGTCGCTTGCCGCCATTAGGCTTAACTTACAAAATGTCACAGGCTCAACTACAGTGTTCGCCTCGATCAATACTCTCATCAGAAGCAATCTATGATAAAATGAAGAAAGAGTATTTTATATATGCCTTAGAGTGTCATAGTAACGCTTGCTCACCTTTCTCTTAACTTGTTGAAATTAATATTCCACATTTGATTAATTAAAAATTATTTATTTATTATGGTGGACAAAGGACTGATACTTTCTTAATACTGATACTTTCTTAATGCCACTCGGCCACCCAATATTTAATAACATTTTGAGACGTTTCGGGCGAAAGTATCCCATTTCCCAGTTAATCCGTCCATGACTAAATTTACATTGGAGGGGCTATTTTACGCTTAATGGAGAGAGTTTCTTCTATTTCTGAGTCCCATTTTGGTTATTTTATGTTGCTCTTCACCGTAGAAGGATGAAGTAATGGCATGATAATTGCACAAACACAATGAATCGTCTATGCCTAATGTACGTATGCCAATAAAATTGCATATAATGATAGGTTTGATTAGATATATTTAATTCGCTTACTTTCAGTTAACCACAAAGAATTTGGATCGAGTGTCTTGAGCACGTACTGCAGGGTATGTGGTAAATATGAAGTTAAGGAAACCGTCCCGTAATATTTCCATTCTACCAGAAAATACACCAGGAAAAATTGGGAGACAGAAGGGTGTGTATTTTAGGGACAAAATATCATTGGACATACCCATAAAAACATATGAAGATAAAATATATGGATTTGAAAGATCGTTTATTGAGTTTATTGAGTTTATTGAGCAATTTTCACACCGAAAGTACCCCTGGGGGCATTGGTGCATGAACATTACAAAATACAACATGTTGACATCGCACATAATATATATCTATACATCAATTTGGCAGATTTTTTTTATAATAATATAACATAATATAATAGTAAAACAAACAATGACAAATTATTTGTTGAAGTCAACTAGTGCTGTAAAAGTACATGTTATATAGTGTATACATTCTAAATTTATTTTATAAAGTTATTTAATTCTTGAAATTCTTGAATTGAATATAATGTGTATTCCAATAACAATTTTTTCATTTTACTTTTAAAGATTGT
Organism: Lepisma saccharinum; assembly: GCF_977018435.1. Taxonomy (NCBI): domain Eukaryota; kingdom Metazoa; phylum Arthropoda; class Insecta; order Zygentoma; family Lepismatidae; genus Lepisma; species Lepisma saccharinum. Next base: position 65,496 of record NW_028143203.1, read on the forward strand.
GGTTCTCTCAAAATTTTTGTAACTTTTGGTAATATATTGCATAACTGGATGCCTGAGTAAAAAGGTCCTGTTTGGAATGCAGTTAGCCGCACTTTGGGAATGTGGAAGTTATCTTTTTGTCTGGTATTGTAATCGTGAGTGTCTATGTTCCTTGGATAGTTCGATTTTGTTTCGTGAATGAAAGTAAGTGTTTCAAGTATGTACAAACTTGGAAGTGTTAATATACGTAATTTTTTGAAAAGCGGTTTACATGTATCAGTTTTGTGTGCATTTGCCAAAATACGCAATGCTCTTTTTTGAATTTTAAAAATCCTCTGCGATTGAGCCAAGTTCCCTCAAAATTGCATACCACACCTCAAAATACTTTCTAAGTTTGAGAAATATATATTTAGCAAACATACTGTATTGAAACTATTTTTTAAGGTTCTTAATTGGTAACATACGGTGTTTAGCCTCTTGCATAAATGATCTATGTGAACTTTCCAGTTTAGACACTCGTCAATAAATATTCCAAGAAATTTTGTATTGTTAGTAGCTGTTATGACAGCATGCCCTACTGTGAAATTATATTGCTTAATAGAAGAGTTTTTGGCTCTAGATACACCAAATTTTATTATATTAGTTTTTTCGTTGTTCATAGAAAGTTTGTTTGCTGAAAACCAGCTTTGTAGTTCAGTAAGAGCTTCTTCCGTTTTTTGAATTAAAGTTACATCGTTAAGAGAATCTACTAAAACCGTAGAATCATCAGCAAAAAGAGTAACTTGGGCGGTATCAACATTTGCTGGAAGATCATTTATGAACAATAAAAACAATAGGGGTCCTAGTATCGATCCTTGGGGGATTCCAATAACCACATCTTTCAATTCGGAGTAATATGTTGTTTGCGTCCCATTATTGGATAAGCTATTTATTGCAACGCTCTGTTTCCTATTCGATAAATAGGATTCTATTAATTTGTTTGATAGACCGCGGATTCCGTAGTATTTTAATTTCTCTAGTAGTAAGTGATGATTCACACAGTCAAACGCTTTTGATAAATCACAAAAAATTGCAACAAGAGAATAAGTTTTGTTTATGGCGGAAAGAATATTATCAATTACATCAAAAATGGCATTTTTTGTTGTTTTCGATTTCACAAACCCATTTTGTTGCTTTATGAGTATCTTTTTATCTTCTGCATACTTTATTATCCTATTATAGATTAATTTTTCGAAATTTTTTGAAAAAATTGACAATAAGGAAATTGGTATGTAGTTTTCAATTTTTGTTTTATTTCCTTTTTTATACAAGGGTATTACTTTTGATATTTTTAGACAATCTGGAAAGCTGCCATTTTCCATACACTCGTTAATTAATTTAGCCAAAGGCTCGTTAATGTACGTGCAAACCTCTTTGATCACGTTAATCGGTATTGAATCTAGCCCTGTTGACTTTTAGTTTTTCATATTTCGAATTATGTTGAAAATTTCTTCGTCTGTAGTAGGGGTCGTATAAAAAGAATGCGTGAAAGATCTTTTCACGTTATTTAACTTTTCTTTGTATGTGTCCGTTACGCTGATGTTACGTTGCAGGTTAAGTGCTACATTAACAAAATAATTATTAAAAGTATTACCTATTTTTTGCGGATCAGTCTCTATTGCATTACCTGCTTCTAATATGATATCTTGATTCGTGTTCGTTTTTTTACCTGTAATATGATTAACTATTTTCCATAGTTCTGCAGTTTTGTTTTCTGAATTATTCAACTTTTTATCAACATACAATTGTTTGCAATGTACTTGTTGTAATTGTACTTATGTTGAACTTGCTTTCAGTGAGGTGAGAGGTTGTATAGAACTTACCCCTTTATGTTGTCGCCGAAGTAAGCCGTGCAATTTTATATTCTGCCCTTGTCCTCGGTCTCCTTCGCGATTTTCTTCCAATCCTTAAATTTTGTATTGCGTATGACATAGTTATAAACATAGTGAAGGACAACTTGCCTGGTGGTGCAACTGCAAACTTAAAATAAGAGAATGCAAGTAAAAGTATGCTACTACAAGCAGTGGCGTGCCCAGGAGTTTACAAAAGGAGAGGTTACGTATACTTTTTCTTGGCAGTCTGCCCTCATTTTGTCATATTTTCCTACCTTTGACATTTTTCTTTTAGAAATGCTGGCCCAAACGGGGGGTTATAACCGCCACTAACCCCCCCTTTGGGCACGCCACTGACTGCAAGTTTAAATTGTGGAAACAAACGTTATCTTTCTCCTTCCTTGATTCCTACGCTTCGCCGACCCTTCTCCAGCCTTCCAGGAGCAATGCACTGACACAGCTTGCAGAAGCATTCTTCCCAAACTTGTTTCTGTCCGACTCAAATGCTAAGGGGAATAAGGCATTGGATCGCATCGTTTCTCAACCTATGGGGCCCGACTCACAGCTGGGATCCGAGGGGGTGTTTGGTGGGTGGCGAAGTCGGACTTGAGAATTTATTTACTGTCTTACAAAACTATCACGTTTAAAATACTAATATATATTATTTCAATATTTTAACCCGTGTTGTACGTAGTGTAAGCTATACATTTCTGTTCATCGTAACCTAACCTCTTGAATTCAAGGCGCCTTGCTGTTGGACGCGCTCTTCTTTTCTCAGTTTATTGTTTCCTGCCCTTGCGCACAGTTTGATGATGGAAATGGACAATTCCGTCTTTCATACAATACTGGTAAAATATCTTTAACCCAAATAATGTAGTTCAGGACACCACATTATTTGTTTATTTACCTAGTACCTACAATACTGTGCGCCCATTTTACACCGATTACAAAAACGAAAACAAAGGAAGCTTGGCACAAAATATTTACACGTAGATTGTTATTTTACAAACACAGACGAAGCATAAGGTCTGGTCAGGGCCTTCGGTTTCCTTAGAGCTTTTCTTTCAATCCTCGTTTTTTATTGCATAGAACAATGTGCATAATATTCACAATGATGGACAACTTGCCTACTGCTGCATTTGGAAACTGGAAGTAACAAAATTAAAGTAATTGAATAAATCTAATTTTGTGTTGGTATAATTGTTAGTTATTTTCGCTTGTTCATCCCTAATCTTCGCGGAGTCTTGTCCAGACTTCGAGGTGCCAAGCGTTCTTCTCATGCCTGCTTCCCTCTGAAGCTCAAATGCTATGGAAGAATAAAGCTTTGAATTCAAAGCATTTAGAAGGAAAACTTTTAATGTTAATTTTGCATTTAATTCTAATTATGTTAATACAAATAAATAAATTACATAAACATGTGTAGAATTATTTCAGATCAACAACTTACTGCTCCTGGATATTCAGGTAAAGAGCTAAAGATTTGTTGCAAGTCCGCATTTTGAACAGATAAACTAATCGGGACTGGATGGGATCCGGACTATGTGCCTCCACCTGACATCCAATCCGGGACCACTTGCTTACAAAGCTTGATTATAAAGTGACAGCGTTCTTTGTCCACTATTAATATATGTACAGAAAAATGTCAGCACTGGGAAAAATACTGTATTACTGGATTGTAAGAAGAAGTGTAAAATAATTGTAAAATTTAAGAGAAAAAGAAGTTACGATAATTTACGAATAATACAGCTGTCCTAAATGTTGTTAATGTTTTGTGCTTAATAGGTTAGATGAATCAGGTGAGTTAAATTGACTTGAGCTTTATTTCAAACCCACTTTATATATAAATAGGCTAGTCATTGTGGACCTACAATTTAAAGTTAAATCATAACACTATGTGTCTCCATCGAACACAGGACCCTTGATTACAAGGCAAGGACGTTCCTCCTACACCATCGGGAAGGCCCTACAGATATAACAGCCAAATTATAATTCATAACTCCAAGTTACTTAGGGACAAAAAAAATACTACACTAACACGAAAAAATACCTAACTTCACAGAAGTTAATACTAGCATGTTCCTTTCTTTAACACGGAATTAGCATTAGTCGCAGCCAAAGATCTACTGCTTATACGCTATCCTCATAACAAACTCCAATAAAAAAATAAAACAGGAATGTTTCTCTTCGTCAAATACTGGGCAGTTTGAAAAACAAAAATGCTAGATCTAAATTTTACTTCTAGTCCGTCTTTGTTTACGTGTAGAACGCAAGGGTAACGTTTCAGGGTTCGAATCCCAGAAAAGGATGCATTTGTACTTGTCTTTTGTTGCATCATGACAAGTCACTAACAGTTCTGGGTTGTAACAATTTCATTGACTTTCAGTTGGATAATTACAACCTAGAAGTGCCAGTGACTGTACAAATGGCCCAGTTCGATATTTCAACGGCAGAGTTCTTCTACTGCTTGCACAAGTGAGTGTTATCTGCTGCAGTAATCTTCAAGTCTTTCCCCTTCTTCCATTCATCGGGCTGCCAGAGTAGTGCGTAAGAATTATTTTGACCGGTCTCTAATTTTCGCTCCAGGCTACAAGCAAGGTCTAACAAAATAATTAGTCGTGCGATATAACATGACGATTATTATTAGAGATTATTTATGAATTGCTCTTTTGCAAAGTGAAATAGTTTTCCCTTTCGCTAAAGTTAACAACAATGAGATAGCAAAGTAAAGAACTATGAATCAAAACAAAGACAATAGCTGACAGACAGCGTTTGCCTTTCTTTGACGCTTTACTTATGAAACTGGCCTGTGATCAAACATTTCGTTCCCAGTTTTTTTTAAAATTTATTATTATTTTACAAATATTTTTTTAAATCTTTTATTTACAAGGACAATCAAACAAACAAAAGTAAGAATGTCTTATTTCAAATTGTTAACCGCCCTGAGCCAAAGGTTGAGGGAGTTTGAAATACAAAAGTTAACTTTCGTACTTGGTTATTGGAGAGAACGTGCATAGTATTAATATAACGAATGGTTTGTCCAATGAATGTATAATACTTGTAATTATGACAGACAGGCGGAGCAAAGGACGAAAATCCCGTGGATACAACAAAACCAGAACTGCATACCCAGCCCAAAACTTGACAAATTGAAATTAATAGTGCGCAAATGTAGAAATATTATGAACCAGTTATTTGTCCATCATTTCCAGCTGAATTGTATATTTAAACATCTGTCGTAAGTGACTTATGGAAAGTTTCATCTGCACATTATTTTGCAAAACTCTACCTTTACAATTCTACTTTCCTCTCTATAGGTATATACCATGTTCGATATCCGGTAAAGGGGACATAGTGGTTCGGATTTTATTTTAAAACTGTAGGTCCAGTCCCGTTTAACCTATCTGTGCATAAAAGTGAACTTGAAACTATAAGTAAAAAAGATCCACAGATATGCCGACCTCCGTACGGAGTGGTTAGGAGAGTTTACGACGCCAATGGTAACGACATCTGTTTTCTTTGTGAGTGTTCCTGCATCAATTTCGTAATTTCATCCTATCATCACTCATCTTCATCGTTGCGATTAGCCAAAAGTGATAGCAAAGCGATGCAAAATAACAAAATCAAATCACACACAAACAACATACATACACTGAAGAAACTTAGTAGCAGTAAAAGTTTTGCATTTCAGTTCACAATTACGTGCGTTTTACATTGAAGGGACTTTAAGTATTGTTTTGCGATGGATTCAAAATATGTCTGTTACTGACAGTCAATTGTTTTTTTCCTCCCTTCCTTATAGCCTTCACCCGAGTATCGAGACGTCGCTAGTTTCCATCAATGTTTCGTCGACAAAGGCTTCAAAAACGATAAATATCACATCTCTACTTTCGATGCGTAAGCTTCATGATTATACTGTTTAGTACTGAATAAAGGTGAGGACCATCTGTTGAAAAATGCTGAACATTTTGGCAACGCAGAGGCAGGATTACATGGTAAAGAGCTCATTGCGTCAAGCAGGCTCTGGCAACTCCCTTACAGTTGACAATTTTGCAACAGCGCCAGTGAATTTCTCATCTTGCTCAAGCTCTAACATCAATATCAAAATCATTATATCTTCTTCTTTTAGGTGGAGTTCGACGTCTAACCATACATCGGATTATTCACTTCCTTTGCTGCTGATACGTTTTTGCCTTTCAAGTAAATGCAGGATTGATTGATTTGGTGTTTTAAGTCCACTTTATGCACAGTAAGGCAAATCGGGACTGGACCTAAAGTTTAAACCAGAAATACTGTGTGTCTCCATCCGGTATCGAACTCGGGGCCCCTTGATTACAAGGCGACCACGCTACCACTGCGCCATCGGAGAGGCCCAAGTAAATGCAGGAAAATCAGGCCTTCTGTAAGAAGCTAAGAGGATTAAAAACGTTTCTGCTCTGTCCCTCGCCCTCCTGCAAGATAGCGATAAGAAGTGTTTGCTTCTTTTTTTCTTTTCGCCGAACTACATTGAGTTAAACATGTCAAATGCAGTACAAGAAGACCTGTGACCGGTGGTTGACTGCAGACGGAGTAGATAGTCAAAATGTTACAAATGGAACATTGGACCTATCTTTCTACATTAAACTACATTACTCTTTCAATTAATATACTTTAATTTCTAACTTATCCAATTTATCTTCCAGCCGGACGCTCATTTCTTTCATGGTTCGTTTACTTTCCTCCACATTATGATACAACATGTCAATTTTTTTATTCTACTCTTTCCTATATGGTACCACATAAAAAAAACCTACATTCTATTGCTCCCTCATAAGAAAGTTCATTGCCGTAGCACTCAAGTATTTTATTCCAGCCTATTTCGGCTGCTTCGTACTGAGAAGGAGAGATGGACGTTGGAACCATGTTTGTAACACTGACCTACTTATCGGTAGCTCGCTAATCCCTTAATCCCTTACAGCTGCAACGAAAGAGCCTGCTCACCTGATCAAACTATACAGCTTTTTCTCTTCACTTTCTTACGTGGAACACAAATATTTTACACACAAATAATCCTATCTCAACTTATTATTAACATAGTATATTCATATTTTCAGTCACTGATTGACGCATAGTCGTAAAGTAATTTCCTGAGAAATATGGTGCGAAAAGATGAATTCCCCCATTTATAAAAGTTCGACTCTGTTGTTGAGTGCGTTGGGTGATCGTACACTCCGGGTTCGAGTCCCGTCAGCCTGGACGAGGCTGTTTTGCGAATGTCTCTTCATCCATTTAACATAATCAAGATTCATCGTCGTGAATTGCCAAAAATGGAAGAAAAGAGACGTAAAATAAATAATAAATATCAAATACAAATGGCTTCTAAAAAACAGTGGCCTGGCCAACGACAAGGCTTCGTACTGTCCATAACTGCACAAATTAACCTAACAGTCCATAACTCCCCCCCCCCCCACGTCCCTTTTGAACAGGGAATCATTTCGTGGGCTTATAACTGAACAAAATATAAAACATAAAAAAGAACAAAGTAGGTTTCATGGGTGACCAGTGGCATAGCAGCAGCTCCCTCAATGCAGGGAAGGGGGAAGCTAAGGACCTGTCTATGCAGTAAAGTACAGCTGTTCCCTGTGCATTGCGCCATGACTGAATATCACGGGAGTGTGGACTGTGGAGTTATAGTTCATAATATGATAAGATGACCTGATTACTGCAACAATTCTATGCTGTCTCTCTTCGCCCGAAAAATATACGCAGTGTTTGGTATAGGTGACTTCGCACACACCGCACTGCGGGAGAAGGGGGCCCAAGCCTCAAGACTGCGTTCCGAGATCGGAAAGTGAAAGAAAGAAAATAATTATGATGATAAATTGAATTCAAGTTTCTCCGATTTGAAACACAATTTATTAAATACTTTTTAATTTTGCGTACGTGTTATGTGTACCCATATTTCTATTATTCATTTAAATTATTAAACTGATTAGTATGTTAATATCTGCTATTTATATATCAAGTTAAAACATCATGACACTTTGCTGAATGAGTTGAAAGGCGCTAAGACTTAAAATGTGCTAAGGGGACAGAGAACAGGCGATTGCTTTACAAGCCGTTAACATGTGCTGTTCCCGAACAGCGATATCTCATTATATCTAATCATCACGATCTCTTGCACAAACACTGCGTCATAAATGAAACAATAAAGAAAGATTCCGAAGAAATACCGTCCAATTCAAAATTATGGCTACTCGAGTTTGCTCTCGAATTAAAAATTAGCCAGTTAAGTTATTGAATTGTGAGTTAAGCTATAATAACTATTTTTTTTTTCAATTATGCCTTGAATTTCTTATCCTCGTGAGAACCAAATAAAATGCCGCTTTTTTGGTGTTTTTCAAACTACACTCTCCTTGACAATCTGTAATTAAAAAACTTGTGGTCCAATCGTGACGAAATTTAAATACGTAGCTCTACTGGTTAATTTTTTGATTGGAGCTCAAACTCGAGTCTCCATAATGTTTAATCCGACTGTAGACATTCATTCGCTTTCAGGTCAATTGCCCTCAAATAGTACCAACACAGAGAAAACAGGAATGACATAGTCTCCCCCCTTTCCGTACTTTCAAGCGACCATCCTGGAATCAGCCAAAAACGGCGTCACCCACTCCCTCCCCTTCCTTGACGTCCCCTAGCCCACAAGCAAGAAAAAACAGCGTCGGAGATCCAATTGCGTACATGGGCCAATGTTGAGGGTCTCAAACAATTACCAAAATTCTGGTTTGAAAGATTGCATTAATACTTGTTATACAAAGTATAGCTAAATCTAAAGAATAGACTCGATAATATGGAGTCATGGACATCGTAATTCTACCTTCAACATTTTATCATTCCACATCATTGTCTGGATTCATCCACGAAATAGATCGGTGACGTAAAATAACCAAAATAGAAATAGCTATATAGGAAACATTTTAATTGAATAGGTCGCAAATTCTTTCAAAATAATGTGACGTGTAGAAATGTTTATATTACAATCGAAGCAAGCAAGATATATATTTTTTTGCAAAATTGAGGGTAAAGCAGGCAATTTTGACCAAATATTTAGTCTAAAATTGCATACTACAGTAAAGTGTTGTTAACCGTAAGAGGCTGTTGGTAGATCAGAATGTAATCTTGATTTATTGGGGGGAGGCAAATTGTACATCGCCAAATGCCGTGACGATATATCGCTGACACGATATATGTTCTAAAATATCGTGACATTATATTGCCCAACACTAGTAAGAACTAATAACCTGGAAGTAAAATTGAAAGTTTAATTCAAATATAAACGAAAGAAGGCAAGGAGAGGAGATTTAAAATTGTAAACAGATTTAATAAAGGATTCAAAGGTTCCTAGGTAAGCGAAGATATGTGGCCCCCGAGAAAGGTGAGTTTACACTGGATATAAAGCTTACACTGGATATAAAGCAAAGCAAACAGCCCGAATATTTATTAAAGTTCTTGAGAGAAATGGGCCAGAGGAAAAAGGCCATCCCTTTGGCTGGTCGCAAATCGGAGTTAGAAAATTTTCAGAACCAAACTTGAAACCAAAGCTGAAGAAATGAAAACAGACAGTTTCTGGATCAGCGCTTCTTTCAAATATTCATTGCCGATAATTGCGAAGATGAGGGTGAATGGTAATACGATCAGATTGATGAAGTGACAATCACAAACCTATATGGACGACACAACCCAGGCACCAGACACTCGTTAGTCTGATAAATGCAGTTCAGGGTCAGACTCCAAGACACACATTTTGGCAAAGTACAAGATAATTTCGACTATATATTCTTCTTATTCAATTTATTCGACATAGCATGCAGTTTTTCTTGCATAACAATTGTGTTACTGAATTCTAATTAGATTTCTGTAAATATTTAGCGTACTACAAACTGCACGAGAAATTACGCTACTGGTTTTATATATAGCCTCATTAATCAGTTCCTCAGCGAGGAGGGAAGGGGGGTGCAAAACTGATATAGCAGTTACCGTAAATCAAGATGTCTCGGACTCGATTTTCAGTGGCGGCACATATAAATAGTATAAATACAGTCACAATAATAGCAAAACCTGTGCTAAGGTGATTATGCATACCTATAAACCATAAGGTAAAATGGTTTCTGTGAAAGGGGGAAATGAACGTATGACAATTAAGGTAACATTGTCCAGATAGGCTACTGAAACACCCCTTAACACTCCCAAATAAATTAGTCTGCGCTTGCATATGTGTGTGAGGGGAAGGGATAGGGGAGCGTATAGTTTTGAATTCTATTACCCACGTGTTTAAGTGACATTTCAGAAGCTGAATATCTTTTCCCCGGCATCATGAAACATGACCTTGAGACTGCGTATCGTATCGTTAACTAAATAACGGAGAAAAGGATGGTAATTGGACATTATTGATTGTTTTGGTGTAGTTCACTTTTCTTTTCTGTCACTTTTGATTAATCGCGAATATGAGGATGAGCTCTGCATGTCTCCCTATATTTAAGTCGCAATTAGTCATCATGCACAGTTTTTTGCTCCACAACTACGTAAGTTTGAATAGAAAAGAATAGTTACAAGGAACACAGACATTTTCTAGTAGAAAAGCATGATCTCGCGCTTTACAAAAGTACGAAAAACATTTTTTCTTTGTAATTAACAAATCACCCAACTTTTTAACCGCTACGGCCACTAGGCCTAACTATAACAAAGCGTATCAGGTTCAACTACAGTTTCTGCCTCGATCAATACTCTCATCACGGGAATTTTAACGTCCTTTCTACAACAATTCTTTTCTCAAAAACCACGACAGTGCAGTTATGCAACGTGCGTGTATAAATTTTAGCCACAGAAGATCCTGCATGTTGTAGGGGTTCGAGGAATAAAGAGTGCCTGACACGTGGCAACCGTTACGGAGTAAGGGGGACGGGATGGATAAAGCCGCGTTTACACCGAATGTTACCTGCAAACGTTATGAACTCTTTGTTACCAACACGGTTAACAACAGATGTTGTCAAAATGTTGGTAGCCATAACACTACTTTCACTCTACTTTTGTTAATAACTTTTGTTAACATTTTGGCTGCAAGATGCCGACCGTGGAGGACGTTGTACTCTCTGTGGCAGCATGCGTCATTTTGTCGAAACAGATAAGACCGAAGATTCTGAGTGAGACTTTCACTGCGGACAGGAGCTAATTGTAAGGGATGTGCCCTTTGATCTGTAGCGACTTCTAGTGGATAACAACATTTCTGTTTAAAACACGGGAAATCTGTTGAAAACATGAGATGCTGATAAGAAATTCACAAGCGTTTTTCGAAATATTAACGACATTTGCTGGTAACATGTTTGAGCAACCCCGGTGTAAACGCGGCTTAAGAGCATGGATAAATCCTGGAAAGTTTCGATACAAAGTTCGTTTTCCAACAGTTTTGTTATCCTGAATTGGTATTGAACTACAGCTAGGATCGTAGCAGTTAGTTAACACACTATTCTGTTCATCTTTTGAAACTTTTCAGGTACTACAAATCGACAATAACACTCGAAATAGACGATTACGTTACATTTACATGTAAATGTAATGTAATTGTTTGATCAATGTTAATTTGTTCGAGCAATAAAATATAAATAAGAATTTAAGAACTAAGAATATGATTTACATTTATTGATTTTACAGTATATTAATTTATTTGGTATTTTAAAGTCTGTTTTATGCACAGTAAAGCCAATCGAGACTCGACCTACAGTTTAAAAAGGTATCCCAATAACTATGTTCCTCCACCTGGTATCGAACCCGTCGAACCTGGTACCCCTAATTTACAAGGCAACGACGCACAATATATTTCTTTCTGTTCTAAAAACTTCCGTTTCACTTTACGGAAAGAATATAGAAACTTAGGAAAATATACTAGCTCTAAATTAAGAATCATAACATTGTGTAAGATGACATGAACTTTCGCTTGCTATGCATAAGTAAATATTGAACAGTATTTATTGATTTCATTAAACAAGGGAACAAATGAAAAAGTGTGAGCAAAATAATTAGTTGCAAGTCTAGATTCAATGGTGACAGTTGTTGCTTGATATGTTGAAAATCTCGCCGTAACTGCCGACCTGAAGGCACCATGCAGTGCATATCAGCTCCCTCTCTCACTCTGTGTGGGAGTATGTAAATAGGAGTCCTAAACCAGCCTCAAATATGGTGTTAGAGATTTCAGAAACTGGAAAAATTCGATTGAAAATTTAAAGTTCATGGAAAACTTAAACTAATTTTACCTCGGAAAATAACAGTTGTCTCAATAATCAAATCGACTGAGGAGAATGTATTTTAAACTTTTCGGATGTTTTTGTTAGTTCATTCAAAATATCTTGCTCATGATAACCTGTACTCAGAAGGAAATTTCGTAGAACGTTTAAAAGACAGAAGGTAAAATTTTCCAAAATATTGAATTCAATGATTGTCTCTTCATTCCGTTTCCAGTCTCATAACTCTTATTTTGATCAAATATTTCTTATTTGATATATTAAAAATGTTTATGTGCAGATCTACCTGCTAATTTTATAGATCAGCGTTTAAAATGTTTTACATTATTAATGACTAGGCTATATATCTTGCAATTTCTTACGCAACTCACACTATTTCACATGCAAAATTATTTTTCACTTTCAACCTCTCTAGTGTATTCCAATTTAATAATTTGATTCCACCCCCAAATAATTTGAAGCTACAGAAAGCAGTTATAATTCCTAATATTTTTGCCTTACGAATTTGAAAAAAGTGGTACAGCAGCAGCATGCCTGTGGTTTCATTTGAGGTGGGGGGCTAAACCTAGAGCCTATTGAACGTAGAGGCAACTTTAGTAAATAAGGCACAAACGGGTTTTCCTCTCTCCTTATGTATGTGTTTGTATGTGTTACCCCAGAAAACCAGAGTAGACGTAGAGTGAGGTACCGACAGATTTTTTCTTAGTGTTTAGAACTAAGTTACAATATTTAGAACTAAATTATAATATTTAGAACTAAATCAACCTTTTTATTTGCGTATTTTATTCATTATTCATAAATTAATATTCATATATTTATAAGACACAAATTATTCATGAACCAAAAGAGTTGATATAGTTTCAAATATTACAAATTAGTTCTAAATATTATAATTTAGTTCTGAATTTTGTAACTTTCTTCTAAACACTAAAAATGAAACTGCCGGTATTTCATTCTCATTCTACCTCTACTAACCAGGTAGGACATAACAGCGGTGTTGAGAAGCACTGGCCTGGAGAAAAAGATTAAAAAATTGCTTCAATGTAAGAGAGGTTGTCGGAATTGCAACAGCGTGTTTGTGTTTACATTCTTTAATTTACATATGTTTTCAGCCACTATTGGCGACGACAAAGGTGAATTATGAGTTACAGTTACAAAGGTACACTCATGCCCAGGCCAGAACTTGAACATACTTGATTGATTTATTTAAATTATGGACACGTCAGCACATTGGCCATTGCATTTAGCACTCACTTGGGTTTCCAACCGAGTTCTCATTGCTTTATTTGAAAATGTTGATTTTTCTCAAAATTTCGGAGTGGTTCTAGTCCCTTCAAGCCTCCCCCTCTTCTGCCTACGCCAGTGATTACAATCGAGACAAATACTAGAACTGCTGTGGTCCCCAGGGCAAACATGTCAACACAAAGCAAAGAATTATGCTGCCTGTGTGTCTGGGATCCCGAGCCTCGTAATTCTGCAGAATGCGGCCCAGGCCTTTGGCACGTGGAATTTCTACCCTTCACGAATGTCACACCTTACACCAGGCACAGGGAATCGAACCCGGATCCCTCGCTACGTAGGTTACCAGTATACCACTCAACACGCTCGACCACCGAGATATCTACCTGTACATATGACCCAATAAAAAGCACAGAAGAATGCTGCACGCTAGGTTGATGGAAATCAAATTATTAAAGAATACTTTTCACTGCAAGGTGGAAGTTTAACGACTAATTGATAGAAATCATGCTATACAAAAAATATTTTAGTTTGTTTATTTTTTACTTCAGAAGATGTATACTTTCTTAAATATTCCCTCAAAATATTCTAAAGTTCATGAAATACTGTTGTTTTGTTAAACAAAGTTTACTTCTTTCCTTCATACACGGGAACAGACCCACCTGTGTATCTCAGATGACGTCATACGCCAGAAGGGCGAGTTTTCAGGACCGCGTTGCATTCACCTTGCGGTCTTTCCACCATGGGAGAGCGCCAGCTCTAACCCCTATACATTTGTTCGTTCGTGGATTTCCCCTATATCACGTGTCCCTTGCAATTGTTGATATTGCATGATGTACGAAACACTCCGTGGTGATGTGGTTAGCACAGCTCGCTACGGCGCCAGGTGTCTCGGGTTTAAATCCTGGTCTAGATATTGGTGTCATTTGTTATTTCATATCATCCTCATCTTCGCGATTAGCCAAAGGTGGCAGAAAAGGGAATTAAAATAAACCAAATCAATCAATCAATCAATTATGGAGATATTTTAGAATGAGTAATCTTGAATTTCAGTCTGCCCATTATTTGTTTTGGTCAGTTTATAAATACTGTGAATCCTTCTTACAACATCGCAAGTATCATTAATGTTTTGGATTTTGCTGAAGCAAGACTCCCAAGTTGTTGTTTTTAAGTCGTCTCTCTTAACGAGGAACGCTAGTGGCAACCCTGCCACGCGCCCCTGCTAGTTACGTCAGAGCAAGCATTTGCTGTGTTGGGTTGCATACGTACAGGATAAGCGCTTTCGAGGTAAACTTTATAGGGAAAAGTTACTTGTTTTTATGATATCTACCAGCTCCCAAGCGTTGTTTTGTTTTGATTTGATTTGATTTGGTGTTTTAAGTCCACTATATGCACAGTAAGGCTAATCGGGACTGGACCTACAGTTTAAAGTGGGATCCGAACCACTTGTGCCTCCACCGGGTATCGAACCCGGGACTCCTTGATTACAAGGCAATGACGCTACCACTGCGCCATGGGGGAGTCCCCCCAAACGTTGTTGAAAGAGTTTTGCGACACCCTGTATAGTAAACGTTCATGCAACTTCCCACTCTTTAAAATTATGCACTTTTTGCGTGGGGTCCGCCATCATAAATTAGGAGGTAGGAAAAGAAACGGATGACACGCTCACTCAACAAGAGGCCTTGCATCAGTGGTGCTTTCAAATCTGGGCCGATTAACAATTACAAAAGTCGGAACGAGTTTACGCCATAGATTGAGCTGATGCACTCGTATCCGGACTGAGATTTTCCGTGTCTTCTACAGATGACTGCAGGCATAGCAGCTTCGTCGACGGACAATATTTTCCAAATAACTGCCCTAAATCAAGAAATGTTCCAAAATAGTGGGACATTAAGTGAGATATAATATGTGGCTCCTTACAACTACATCCATGCAACGCTGTAATGCAGTTTACTTTACCTTTGCATGTTTCACATTCATATTATTTATTAGTATTTTTTGTGTTAAGAACTCTACACCTTTCCAACGACATTAAAGTCTAAAGTCTTAAAATACCACCATAAAATAGAGATTGTTCATTTTGTGATCGTAGGCTTATTGCACTTCGTCGCTGTGTATTAGTAGCGACATGTTTTGTGCTGCCATTGGTTGGAAATGTTCCGTGTATACGTCGATCCAAACTGTTTCTTTCAAGGTTAGTTGGTAAAACTACACACAATAATAAAACTAGACCGTATGGTCGCAATAATCGAGACAGTTAGCTTCTTGTGCTTTTGTAGTCAGGTCAGTTCGTTCTGCCAAGACGACACCATATACTTTTTATAAGTAGTGAATTGAAAACATTTCTTGTGACTAAGAAATGTCTCCCTCTGTTGCTAATATCGGACTCTTGAGATAACAGTGCAGAATAATGGTTTGTTCGTCTCCACCTCAGTTTGGTGAAGCCACTTGTTTTATTGCGACATGTTATGAGAGTTTCTTAGTCGACATACCAACAAAATGTGACCCAACATCAGTTTAGGGTTGTACAGAAACGTTTCTGGGTAGTAATGATTCCATTGAAAGTCAATAGTGTTGCTACAACACAGAAGTGTCCGTGACTACAATATGATTATTTACCATAATATACTTCTCCCAACTCGGCCTCGAGAACATTGGTTCATTTCTTTTTGTTAATCGTGTTTTTTTTTATCCTGCGTTTGAGACTGGGTAACGACATGAAGACATACGATATTTAAACTTCTTGACTGTATGCTTGCTTTTGGTGCAAGTGGAACTCGTTTGTTTGAGTTGGTGTTTTAAGTCCGCTTTATACACAGTAAGGCTAATCGGGACTGGACCTACAGTTTAAAGTGGAATCCAAACCACGAAATGCCTCCACCGAGTATCGAACCCGGGACCCCTTGATTACAAGGCGACGAAGCAACCACTACGTCATTTTTTAAGGAATACCCCTAACCGGAAGTATCCCCCGTTTTTCAGTATATTCTCAAGATTTTCATTTCTCGGTTATTCTCAATTTTCAGTTTTTCTCATTTGGACAAACACAAATACCCGTGCCTTACCCGACACTCGAACCCGGAACCCCTGGCGTCATAGCGCGCCGTGCTAACCAGTTCGCCACGGAGGTCGACATGGCCATCGTGGAGGCCTTAGGTGGAACTCGTACCCCTCCTACTTGACTGTGAGAAGAACTACCGAAGTAAGAAAGGACCGGGCGTCCGGTAAAAAAGGCGCGAAAACAAAATGCTTGTGCTAGGACGCAAAGGAACACCTGCAAACTTGATGGGTGACGTAAAAGTAGAGGTCAGTTGATGAACAGTTACTGTGAATGGGTGGTTACAAGGAATGAGATTTATAAAACGTTTTATTGTTCGCTCCATTCGCGAAACAAACATTTCTGTACGCTTCACATCAAGCTTATACGTCAATCATTCATTACGAGTATTACAATTATGCCCTATCTCAGGGGATCCCAAACTTTGTAGTTTTCAAATTTTTCCGAGGCGCCCAAGTCAGAATGTAGGCATAGGCCTATCTAAAACTTGCAACGCTAAGTTAGTGTTGTTAGGTTGCTTGCCTTAAGTTAAAAAATAAGCACATATTTCAAATTCAGAAACATTGTTTATGTAAAAAGCACTAAATAAGCAAATGTTTGGAACAATCATATCTAAAACCATCTGTAGACTAACAAGTAAGTGATATTTCAGTGAAAATATCGCACCCCTGGGTGCCGCGGAGCACACTTTGGGAATCACTGCCCTATTCAATTTTGAATCAGTTTGTGAAGAAAGGTTTAATTAAAATGTCGATTAAGACTCACACCATTACATACTTGGATAGTTTTACTGTACTGGACTTCTGGTAAATTAACACTTAATTCATTTTACAAAGAAATGAAATAAGTGACTTTTTCCTTTGCTCGTTTTGTTCAAATGTACAGTCTACATGGAACAACCATCTGAAGCACCACCCTCCTCCACAAACTTAATAACTCCAACAGAAGTAATTTTTTGTCGACTATAGTCTCCAAATTGTGTTCTCACGAGAGACAAAATCGTAACAATTCTATTGCGAGTGACCCTTCACAACGATGAAGAAAGTGAGATCCTATAGATCGACCACAAGGAAAAAAACCTTGGGACGAAAAGTCCTCGCACAACTTTCCCTTCTTCCCTCCTCCTCGGGCCATAATGAAGCATTGTCCACTCTCCCCCTCCCCTACTCGTGGGGGTACGGTGCACAGGAGCCGCGGGTCTGCGCAAGTTGTTTTGCTCGTGGTTCCACTATAGTTCCAGCAAATAAATTGTTAGGGCCGCTTCGGTAGATTATAGTGCACGCTGAGTGTGCACAGAAAATAGAGTTTCAAATATAATGAGTGGCTTCGCAAATGATCTGCGGAGACTGTATTTGTATAAGCATTCTCTTCCTTCCCTGAGGAGAATTGAATAAAACAATGGCTTGGTGTAGCTTTCAAAGGCGAGCGGCACGTGACACGCTTAACTTGCAAACCAGCATTCAGAAAGCGACAGGACAAGTTGCATGTGTCACTCTGATTAGGCAATTTTCTCAATACCGTGCTCTTGTTAGCTCATGCGCGGTGAATGTTTGAATTTAAACTAACTGCTAGTATCGCTTGCCACTTGTAGCTTCTGTGTGAATTATCCGTGTCGCTTGTCGCCTGTCACTTGTCGTCTGTCGTTTGCAGCTTTTTTGCTTTGTAAGGGAGATTTCACACGAAAGCGACAACCAACACCTGTCCCTTGGAAGCGAACCAGCAGTAATGAATTGAACTTTTAGAACAGAAGTGACACGACAAGATGCAGGTGTCGCTTGTAGCTTGCGTGTCGCTCTGATTTGCCAGTTATGTTAATACTGTGCATCATGTCGCTTCGTACTTTTGTTCTCGCATGCGCGGTGAATGTTTTGCCTTATATTGAATTTTCTAATGTCGCTTGTTGCTTTGGTATAAAATCTCCATGTCGCCAGTCGCCTGCCGTTTAAGCAGATTCCAGACCGAAGCGTAACGCGACAAGCGACAAGCCTCGGTAATCAATGCTTCGTTTCGAACTGATACAGCACGGTAAACTGCAAATATTGCATGTCGCTTGGTTGTGTCACTCAAACTTGCTATTTTATCAATGTTGTGCATCGTAACGCCTCCACTTGTTGTCGTGCACGGGCGGTGAATGTTTTAGTCTACAAGACAAAAGGGACCCGTGTCTCTTGTCGATGTGGAAGCACACTGTCGCTTGTCGCCTCCGTCAGAATTCTTCCCCTGACCCCTTCAAGGAGACTTCAGATCGAAGCGACAACTGGCAGGCGACAACCGACAGGCAACACTGGCATGGACGTCAGCAGTTTTTTTTTCCAGGGAAGGGCCAGGAAGGTATTTTTTCCTGAGGGGCAAATAAGCCACATTTTCTCCAATGTTCCCTCAAAAAACATTGCTTACATTTGAATTTATCATGTTCGTGCATTAATAAACACTTATTATTGTGGCTTAAATGAAATTATATGTGTGAAATATATAATTTGTTTGACTTTCATTTTCCAGGGGGGCACGGCCCCCCTTGCCCCTTCCGGACACCCACGAACACTGGCGACTTCAATCTAAAGCAATAAATTCACCGCTCATGCTCGAAAAACCTAATGCATCAACCCGCAAGCGACATGTGTATCTTGCCCTGTCGCATCAATGCGAAAGGTCGAATTGATTACTGAGGGTTCAATTCCAAGCGATACGTATCTCTTGTCGCTTGTTACCTATTGTGTTTCGCTTGGTAGCGTTCCAATAAAGAGCTTCGTTTCACACCGTTGCCGCATGATAGGCCGCACAAGCCTTCTTTGATTTCTGAAATCATCAAACAACACATAAAAGTATGCAAAGCAAAAATTAAGATTCAGCGATTAGGGTAAATGTGATTATTTTCTCAATTCCACAGTGGGGCAAAAACTCCTTAAGTACGGCACTGACTGCGCCGCAGTTAATCCCTTCCTAACTCCGCCGCGAGAGGAACCCTGCTTTCTCCTCCCCCCCCCCTTTCTAATGCACTGCGACGAGACAGATACTTGCAAGCTACGCGCTCTCAATTGACGCCGTAAAGCGCGTTTCACAACTATTGCCCAATTCGGTATGGCACGTAGCTGCTTACACACAGGAAGAAATCATGTGACCTACAAGAATTGTGATTGGTTGGACGGGTTTTGCAATATTGAATGGTACCCACAACGGATGCAATTGTATTAAAATTACAACACGTAAATCAGACAGGTGATATTGGTACCAGGTTCCAACAAGAATAGTAACCATTTTTTCGTCAGGAAAACTGGATAAATGATAATTTTCAAAAACCACGGTGGTATTTGTAATCACATGCATGGTCTCGACATTTTAAAATGAATTTGATTATGCTAATTTATCAAATTATAGTGGTTCCAACAACATATGTACACTCACTCGGGCCTTATAAGACCACGTTTACACGTATGTGTGGGTGTGTATGTGGGTGGTGTGGTCAAGGTCAAGGTCAAGATTATTTTTTAGATGATTTTTTCGATTATTTTTTCGATTATTTTTTCAATTATTTTTTCGATTATTTTTTCGATTATTTTTTCAATTATTTTTTCGATTATTTTTCGATTATTGTTTCGATTATTTTTTCGATTATTATTTTTTTATTATTTTTTCGATTATTTTTTCGGTCAAGGTCAAGGTCAAGGTCATCTCAAGGTCAAGATCAGTGTGTGTGTGTGTGTGTGTGTGTGTGTGTGTGTGTGTGTGTGTGTGTGTGTGTGTGTGTGTGTGTGTGTTAATACGTTTGACGTAGTTTTAGGTGTGGGCAAAAAAATATCAAGAGGGGCATATTTTTGACAAGCTTATGGACAAAAATCTGGCAGATATAGATTTTGTATGTGTAGGCAAATCAATCTGAGGGGGGTCATACTTTCTCCAGAAATTCCCGAGGGCATTTTTACAAAAATCTTGGATTAGACAGGGTTCCACACTTGAGCAAAAAGCTCATATGGGCATGTTGAGCTAGTTTTAAGTGTAGGCAAATCTGCATGAGGGGGGTTCATACTTTCTCGCGCCAATAATAGAACCAATACAACTACTAAATTGCAGGTTCCCAGATATCATATTCTTTACCACAGAGACAGCACAGTCACTTTCAATACCAAAAAAAACTAATTGCTACAATATAATAAGTATATTTACAATTAGTAACAAAATATTAATATTTTTTTTTCAGCAATGTCTATGAATTTGTTTGGAACAAAAATATGTTATAGAAACATTGCCAGCCGTAAGTTCAAAATTGGCCCCCTTCTTCCCCCCAAATCGCATTACATACATGTGGAGGACAGAAATATGCATGTTTCCGTCCGTGGCGTTACAAGAGAGAAGAGCCTGCCTCCTAATATTGCTTTGCTTAAGAGTTTTGGTTAGCATGCAATAGATCAGTATGCTAGAAAAGATAGAGGGGTGGAAAGGGATGGGGTAACAAGAGCATCAACACTGCACCACCACTATTACCAATTAACATATATTAGATCATAATCATTTATCACCAACTCTCCATCTTACTACATACTTATGATCTTAGAAGGCTACAAAATACTACAGCATAAATCGTAGTCAGCGCTGTCAAGTCCTATTTGTAGGTTAGCCTCGCCTGTGAAATATCATATGGCAAAATTTTAAAAAAAAGTTTTGTGAAGCAAATTTCTTGGTACTAGTCAGTGTTGCCAACTCCTATTTCTAAATTAGCGTCTCCTGTAAAATATCATATGGTGAAATTTTCGTGGGGTGGGTTATTAACACTGGGAGCCCACTGCGCCCAAAAATAGGTTGGTCAACCGGCTATTTACCTCTACTAATTTTACTTAACCAATTTATTATTAAGAAAATAGACAATAATAACGAGTATATTTGTACAATATTAGAGCCCGTACACACATAACGTTACGTGATAAACTTTTCAAATAAGCAAAGGCACTTACTCGTTTCCCTTTTTCCAATGATACACTCAAACATTCTCAAAGGCATTTAAAGCATTCAAAAAAAAGTTACCGAAAGTCACGCATGCTAGCGTACAAGACGTGGCCAAAGGCCAAGTCGAAAGTAGGCGAGTCCAATATACTATATAAAGCCCAAATCCCACTGACTGACTGACTCGCTGACATAAATGGTCTCCATTAATATTAAAAATCGCAAAATTAGCTATTACTTAAGGATGAAAATGCCCTTTTTTCACGTCCTTAGCAAACGTTGCAACAGGTATTTTTTGCAGAACACATTGTTTCCTTCAATTCTTAATTGTCGAAATACTGTATATTTTTCACAGATCAATAACACACAAATGAATGAACTCATAGTTTTAAAAAGGTGCCTGAAACAAGGGTGACATCTACATAAGAAGAAGATTCAGTTAAGATTCAATTACATATCGTAACGGTCAGATTCGATGGTTCAAAAATAATAAGCTACAAAAACTATAAATATTAGAGGCCGAGATCAAAATATTAATATTCGCAGAACCCTTACAAAATTACTAAAGTTGGAAACGTAGTGAGGTATTTGCCACGTGGTTCACAGCACCTAAACTTCAATTAATGCCAGCTGGACCTAATAAATGCATAAGAAGGACTAAGTAATGCCTAACCCAGATACGGAAGATTATTTGTAACAAGATGACACGCACCTTCTGCCTTTAGGGCTTTTTTATGTTAGTCAGTTACAACCCTTTATCGGACTTCTCAATGGCTGCTAAGGGCTAGTAGGACCAAGCCCTTGCGAGGTCTGCGGTGCAGGATTTATTTTTTATTATCACCTATGTAGGTTTAAATGAAAGATCTTTAAGACCTTTTATTCGAAGATTTATTTAAACTTCTGATGTTATACAAACACTTTTCCAAACAGACAATTCACCCGGTACAACTTGTAGGCCTAAACCTATTAGTTGTACCTAGGTTTATAACCCTGGTCTTTTGATGATGCAGGAGAACGCCTTATTCAGAGTTCGGTTTGTGGAATATCTGCCAAATGGAGTACTAGTACACCAGCCAATCCGAAGATTGAAGCAAGATATTACCCAACGTCCCCTGAACCATCAGCCTTTCGGCAACCAGGAGAATGTCCCCTTAGACTTACAAAAGTCTAGCTCTTTTATATCACAATTTTGTTTACAATTTACCAAGGTTACTACATAGTTGTTTTATATTTCCATAGTTTCAACATTTTTTCTGATTTAAGTTAAACAATTCATTTCCCATTGTAACATTAACAATAACACATTTTTAAAGAAAAGATTCCAACATAGATTAATACAATACAGATTGAATAGTTCTGTGCTTGAAAAAGTATGGGTTGACAGGGGCGACACCTAGTGTTCCCCAAAAAGAAGATAAAATTAAAAATAAGTGAACGTTATTTAATTTTGTTATATAACTTTTTCTCCTTTTTTGTATATTTTCATTTTTGTTTCACTTCTTCTTCTTCATGATGTGAGGCGATGTTTCATTTGGGATCGTCTTCTTGGACTTCATTCTTCATCTGCACGTAGCTTCTGGAGAAAACAGGAAATGGTCTTACTTCTTGTTCAACATATTCCTTTGTAAATCTTCTTGATGTCCATCCATTTAGGTCTTCTTCTAGATTCTCCTCTTTTGGAATGGGAGGTGGATTTTGTAAAGGAAATACAGGTTGTTCTGCACTTATCTCGCAGATTGAAGTATTTGCAAGTCCCTGTTTGTCAGAAAATAATGGGCAGTGTAGTTTCTCCTCATCTTCTTGATTCAGCAACCCTGGAGCGAAAGCCTTTTTTCTTATATCTTCCTCGGCGGCGGACCTATTGCCTGAATGCGATTCCCTTTCAGCCATCGATAGTTTAACACACGAAGTCTTACCATTAATTGATTCAAAACTATCTTCTTGGCCATCTGGAATCAAATTTTTTTCAACGACTTGTCCCTTCACCTTTAAATATAATTTGTTGGCACCTGCATCCAAATTGACTCTAAATCTTTTGAAGAAGGGATATCCAAATAACAAATCTGCCTCTCAATTCTTCACTACGTAGACTTGATCTTCAAAAGTGTGTCCTGCAATTTCAAAAATAATGGTTCGGCATCCTCTCATGTCCAACAAAATCCTTTAATCTTATTCCTGGACATCCTTGTAGTTTCAAGCCTGGTGATCTCTCTCGGAGCTTTATCCAAACATTATAATTCATGACGGTGCATTCACTTCCTGTATCCAAAGTACATCTTATTTTTAATTCTAAAGTTTCTATTAGAATTTCTGTCTTCTTGCTGCAATTTCCAGTTACTTCGAAAACATTAAACAATTTCTCTTCTTCAGAATTTGGACAAGAATTTAGATCCAGATACAAAACATCTAATTTTTCGTTGGTAATAAATTTATCTTCTTCGCTCTCACAAACATCAAGATTGTGTCGCGTTGTAGAAGGGAGAGCTCCATCTACAACGATCTTTAGTTTAAATTCGCTCGATTGGTAGAGGGAATTTCCCAAGAATTTGCTGTAATGGCAGAAGGAATTTCCCATACAGGTGCTCTAGGGTTTGGAAAACAGTCTTCTGGATTTTCATCAGTCTGTATTCCAAATTCTTTTGTGGGAGACTGGTTCAAGTTTCTTTGATTCTGATTCTTATTCAAGAATGTCCTTCTATCGGCATCCTTCTTTTGGAACCTAAGATTTCCATTAAACCTTTGGTTGATCGGTGTAGGCCTCTTATCTTCTCCTCCTCCATTCCTCCGGGATAGCTCTAGATTCCTTATTCGAGGTTGAGGATTTCTTCGTTCATCAGTTCGTTGGTGATCGACTTTCCATCCTTTCATTTGTTCAGACGCTTCGAACTTTCCCAGGAAATTCGTGAGTTGGTCTATGTTGGTGGGATCTCGAGTTAATACCAGTTGTCGCACTCGTGAAGGTAATTGGCCAATGATTAAGTTCAGCACTTCTGATTGGTTGATGGTTTCCCTCAGATTGCAGTATGCTGCATATACCTCTCAGCAATATTCCTGCAATGATAACCCTGCACCTTTGCTATAATGTTTATTCTTCATTTCCATCTGTTTTGCTTCAGGTGATGCGTATTGCTTTCTAAATGCAGAGCGCAAATGTTCAAAGATTTTCCATCTCTTTTCGTTTGACATAAACCAAGCCTTGGCTTTACCCACCATTAGCGAAGGGAGGACTTTTAGTCGATACATCATGGGCATTTTCATTAAATCCACATAGGTATTTATCTCTTCCAGGTACCTCTCAGCAGATACTGAATTTATTTCTCCATTAAACTTGGTGAGGGAATTGACGTCAGACATTTGGAGAATCCGATGGGATGAATGGTTTAAGTAGGAATTATCTTCTACCATTTTTTCCGTAGCGTAGTCTCTAGTTCGTCTCATTCTGCCACTCCTTCTTCGTTTCTTTCTTTGGCATGGTTCAGAATGTTCGGGAGATTCGGAACTGGAAGAATGAGGGGAGCAAGAGGTTCTTACACATATCTTCTTTGGCAGTTTCAATCTCTTCATTCCTATTCTCCTTGCTTAGCTTAACTTTGAGGTTAACGTTTTTATAATTTCAACTTGTTGTGTTTGGGCCTCTTTTGTCACTCTTATTTCACCCTCCAAATTTATGGACATTTCCTTTTGACTTTCCTTCAGCTCAGTCATTTCTTGGTTCAAGCTTTCTTGTAGCTGTTTAAAACGGTCATCATCTATCTGCCGATCTTCTCTCCTTCTTTCCACTAGTTCTTCATATTTTTCGTCTCTCTCTTTTCTGATTTCATCTATCGCTTCGGATATTTCTTTTCCTAGATTTATTTTAAATTCTTCAAACATTTTCGTACTCATTTCTCGTTCCCTTTCTCTAACTGTTTTCTTTTCAGCATCTCTTTCACCCAAGGTTTCAATCAAACGTGCGAACTTTTGGTCACTCATTTCTCGTTCTCTTTCTCTCTCTGCTTTCTGTTCCACATCTCGTTTACCCAACTTTTCGATCAAACGTGCCAACTTTTGGTCATTTTCTTCCTTGTCCTTTAATCTTTGCTCTTTTTCATCTTCCTTTTCTTTTAATCTTTGCTCTCTTTCTGCTTCTTTCTCTTTCTTAACATTAGTCATAAAAGAGATCATAATTTCCTTCCAACTATCATCTGTTGGGGTTTGCGTAACTTGTTTTTAAACGCACTGTCTACATGTAACGTCTACCTCCGCTCCTACGTCAGATCCTGGGGTTTTATGTGGGCAACTTTCATGAACGTACCTGTTGCAGCTGGGGCATGGTAATGTTTCCTCCTTCTTTTCTTCATTCGTAGAGCAAACGAGTATCTCCTTTTGCTGCCTGGTCAAAGGTCTCTGGGAACCTATCATCTTTGTTTCTTCTGTTTATGGAATAGGCTTCTTCTTCTGTTTCTGGAAGAGGCTTCTTCTTCTGTTTCTGGAACAGGCTTCTTCTTCTTCTGCTGGGCCACGAAGATCCACAGGTGGTTGCTTCGATGGTCCTGTCACGGTCGCCAAAAATCACTGACACGCACCTTCTGCCTTTAGGGCTTTTTTATGTTAGTCAGTTACAACCCTTTATCGGACTTCTCAATGGCTTGTAAGGGCTAGTAGGACCAAGCCATTGCGAGGTCTGTGGTGCAGGATTTATTTTTTATTATCACCTATGTAGGTTTGAAATGAAAGATCTTTAAGACCTTTTATTCGAAGATTTATTTAAACTTCCGATGTTATACAAACACTTTTCCAAACAGACAATTCACCCGGTACAACTTGTAGGCCTAAACCTATTAGTAGTACCTAGGTTTATAACCCTGGTCTTTTGATGATGCAGGAGAACGCCTTATTCAAAGTTCGGTTTGTGGAATATCTGCCAAATGGAGTACTAGTACACCAGCCAATCCGAAGATTGAAGCAAGATATTACCCAACGTCCCCTGAACCATCAGCCTTTCGGCAACCAGGAGAATGTCCCCTTAGACTTACAAAAGTCTAGCTCTTTTATATGACAATTTTGTTTACAATTTACCAAGGTTACTACATAGCTGTTTTATATTTCCATAGTTTCAACATTTTTTCTGATTTAAGTTAATCAATTCATTTCCCATTGTAACATTAACAATAACACATTTTTAAAGAAAAGATTCCAACATAGATTAATACAATACAGATTGAATAGTTCTGTGCTTAAAAAAGTATGTGTTGACAGGGGCGACACAAAGAAACACAAGTAAATCTTCGTATTCATATAAAATTTACTTGCAAAGAAATAAATGCTGCGCGAAATTTTCAAGTTTGCGCACACATAAGCAAACAGTATTACGATTGTTAATATTAGTGCCTTCACCACTAACTACACATGTCATGTATGCCTACACTTATTGGTTCTTATGGCAAGTCTAAATTATCTTACAAATATTTCAATTTCTGAAAATTTTGACAACTTTATTCAAATGTGTCTTTCTTTAACGATAACAATTCATTTACTCGTATATTCATCCAGTCTTAATTACTTTCACTATAACAATAATTCACAACAAGAAAGTCTAATTACTGCTTAGCATAATCGTATTTTACGTTTCTTAAATTTCAACAATGGTTACTTTTAATTTCACGTGAATACATAACAAGAAAACTATAACTTGCAAAACTATTCAATTGCATAACGTACACGTTTTGCTTAAAACCGATTAAAATTTTCCAACAAAGATCGGGTTAGTTAACAAGTGTTCAACACTTTGTTTTCGTGAGTTATATAATAGTTACCAGTACCCATGGCTTTCATTTTACGTTACTCTTATTATGCAACTAGTCAGTTAAAAGTGTGAAGTAATTTTTAATTAGGTGCTCATGCGGAAGGAAGGTTATGGTAAATTTACTTTCTGCAATTCGACGATACTAATGCCAGAACGATGGTCGGAAATCAACACTGTCGCGATTTTCTAAAATGACTTTTCGTGACGGTTTACTTTCTTGTATCTTTGGCAACTTAACAGTTTTATCGCAGGACAGAACCTACAAGTGACAACGAATTCTGATTTTTCGTGTAGCTAACAACTATAGGCTTGTGGATCTTTTTCGTTTTAACGAGATATGCCAATTTATGTAAAATTTTACTATTAATTATCAGGTACAAAGTTAAGCATTTTTGTGAAGTTCACTTGAGCAAATATATAGTGATTTATTTTAACTACGTCTCAATGGACCTATGTACTAGTTGAACACGCCTTACTCAAATGTAAAATAGGTTCATGTGTGTAGGAGGTTTCACTTGCACTATATCAAACACTAGTGAATTTGTGGATATCACATTGTGTAACTAAATACTGTTGGCACACCTTAAAGATGTAACTCTCATACCTTTTAGAAGTTCTGCACGACGTCCTTTAGAATTTGGCTAGCCTTCAGTACTTTTTCAATGCATATTCCAAACTTGATTATCACCAAGAATACTTTGACCAACTTTTCGAGTTTTTGCAAACGCGTAAACTTCGTGTATTAGGATCTTTACGTGCTATAGTCAGACGTTCGTGTATATTAGTTCTTGACGCTGCTTGTAAAATGCGTGAAATTATAACCCCTTGCTTCGCTCTTGCCGAAAGTAGAAAAGTACCTGCGATACAAATTTGAACTGCCGTAACGGCAATTTGCAACTGCTATTTTCTGATACGTGATTCGAACTGTGTCGACTGTGTGTGTTTGCTTTACACGGCACTTCGAGTCACGTCATGCCAACTGGCGTGGTTACGTAGTCAGCCGAAGAACATAGTAGAATGACAGCACTATATTCCTACTCGTCAGCAAAAATTCGATGCCACTGGTGTTATGTTACATCCGGTGTAGCGGGGTACGAGCGATGTTATTGTTGAGTCAGCAGAACGTGACTGATCACCTTGAAGACACCGGAAGCGGTGGGGGGAGGGGGGTCAATGGATTTGTCACGTTGTTTCTTGATGTATGCTAAACTAACACGTGCGTATGTTTGTGTGTGTGTCTTTGTAGGAAATGCGCGCGCAACCATTGCGTATGATGCAAACACATGAAGAAATGATTTAAAGATGGCGCCGAAGGTGCTGTACCCCGAAAGCTTAGCGGCTAAGGTTATTGCTCTGTAAAACAAGAGGCGTCGAGGGTTCGATTCCTGGTAGAGTCAATATTGATTGATTGATAGATTGAGTTAGTTTTTTTAAGTCCGTTTTATGCACGGCAAAACTAATCAGGATTGGAGCTACAGTTGAAAAGTGGTGATTCGGACCACTATGTGCCTCCACCGAGTATCGAATCTGGGACCCCTTGATTACAAGGCGACGATGTCAATATTGAATGGTCTCGATTAGCCTGGGTGTAAATAAAGGCAACAAAATGGTTGAGTTCGAAAATCGAGTTGGGTTAGTGATTAATGTTGTCACCTGGCAATGAAGAGGTCGCGGGTTCGATTCTCTAGGTAGTTAAATTAGGCCAATTGTTTAGTCCCGCCATTATAGGTCCCCGATTAGTCCATCTGTGCATAAATAGTGTTTGAATAAAATCAATATGGCGGCCTTTTGTTAGTGGTTATTGCTGTCGCCTGGTAATGAAGAGGTCGCGGGTTCGATTTTCTAGGTAGTTAAATGAGGTCAATTGTTTTGTCCCGCCATTATAGGCCCCGATTAGTCCATCTGTGCATAAATAGTATTTGAATCAAATCAATATGGCGGCCGCGTTTTGTGTTTAGCGGCGGCGGCGGCTGCGGCGATCGGGCGCGGCGCGGCGCGACGCGGGGCGGGGCGGCGCGGGGCGGGGCGGGGCGGCGCGGCGCGGGGGGTGTTTTTTATTCCGCGAGATGTTTTAACCAAGTGGTTGAGGGTTCGATTCCCAATGTTGGTGAAAATTGGATATTCAATTGTATTCGTTTAAAAGTTCCGATTAGCTTTTTGTGCACAAAGAGAAAATGAACTAATTGGAAATAGGATGTTTATGCTGTAATGAAAAGGTCCCCTGGTTCGATTCACAATGTCAAATTGGCTGATAATGATGTTGTTTTTAAAAATAAAATAAAAAAGAAGTGTGTGGAGTCCCCATTAGTATTTAGGCAGGAACAGATATTAAAAATCAAAACAAAATGCCTTTTGATTACAACGCAAAGACTTTACTGCCAATGTATAAAGATAAATTAGAATCTGTTGTTTTGCCGTGTGGGGCCCCAGTACCGATTAGCTTAAATGCATAAAGAGTAGGTAAAATAAGCAAGATGGCCGTCACTATTGTTTTGTGATCAAAGAGGAGTCACAGGTTCGATTCAATCAAAGGAGGCAAGATTCTATGTTTCAATTCCATGTAAAAGTCTAAAGTTATGTTTCGATTAACCTCAATGCATAAAGAGGAATTAAACAAAAACAAGCAAAATGGCGACAGATGTGATAAAAGAAAAATTGAATTAGTTTTTTATAGTGACAAGAAAAAATAGCGAATTATTGTTAGAAATAGAATGAAAATAAAGATACTTGCCTTTGCGTGTCCAGCGCTGTGCAGAAAAGCTCTCATGCTTTATCTCCGACAAGTCCACAATACACATTTTTTTTATTGTATAGTTAATTATTAATGTTGTTATTAACACAGATTCTTACCAGTGTGAAGAAAAGCTCTCATGCTTTATCTCCGACAAATCCACAATACACACTTTTTCATTATATAGTTAATTATTAATGTTGTTATTAACACCGAGTTTTACCAGTGTGAAGAAAAGCTCTCATGCTTTATCTTCGACAAGTCCACAATACACACTTTTTCATTATATAGTTAATTATTAATGTTGTTATTAACGATTGTTACCAGTAAAAATATAAACTATGAGGATTTTTAAAGGGGTGATAAGTGAAAAAAAGCCAAGACATATATTTTATCCCTGTTTATTACCAATATTTACAAAATTCAAAAGAGCCGCACACACACACACACATATACATATGTAAAATGTTTATATTGTGTCACCAGTTTATCAGCATGTTATTTAACAAGTTTTTATTCTTCAAGTTTGTTCACTCACCCACATAAGGAATTGTGTCACTATCATATCCATTTTCTGCTGCCACCACTGAATTAAAATGTTTCACTATTTTATCCACAAGCATGTTCTCGCAAAAAACAAACACTTCTTTGGAAAGTCTTTTTCCGTCGATGTTTTGTATAGACAAAGGCTCAGGTTTTGTACATCCATGTAGATGGGAAAGCACAAACTTCTCCTTATTACATGCATGGACAGGGGAAATATCTGTGCAACCGAAACATTGTTCGCGAAGGTCGAGAATGCAAGATTCCACACAGTTTCCAAAATATGATTTCAGATACGGCGACACTGTTTCACACATAACTTTCGCATGCTCGATGCACACAAATATCTTCATAAAGTTCCGCCACGAACTTTCTGCGATGAACACTATCTCCAGGGAACCGTAAGCTGGTTTTTTCCTTATAATGATCTGACGGCGATTGTACAGTGTGGTTATCAGCAATTCATGTTGCTCACTTAGTGGGTAGGAAACACGAGGCTGCTCACCTGGAATAGCGATGTAATTGTCGATTACTGGAAACAATTCCTGAAGAGCGTGCCACTCCTGCAGCTGTAGTTCAACACCGGCCGCCCCGCTTCTGTGTAGCCTGACCACAGGTTGGAAATCCAGATGAGAGGAAAGTCCGGTTGAGATAACTTTTGTTTTCGAAGCATTCAAATAGTAGACGTGATCAAATAATATCGACTGGCGTATAAGACTAGTTACTTGTTTTTGTTCTTCAGGTAAATGCTGATCGCTCTCTTTCTGAAGAACCCCCTTGAAGTTAGTGTACGGTTGAAATCTTTTTTTCAGCGGCATCGAAATAGAGGATTCCATGACTAAGAACTGCGAGATACTGCATGTCGCAGCGTGCAGGTATACATTTGAAGAAATGCGTGGGTGTGTTTTTGAGACGCATGCGCGCGTAGCAAACCAAGCATGTGCTGGACAAAAAGGTGGAGGGGGCGGGGCATTACAAAGATCAATGGTGAGAGAAAAATCAGCAGAATATCATAAACGTCATATTGAGGAAATATTGGATAACAAATATTAATTAATTTAATTAAAGCATCAACCGCATTGTCGATCTGAAATTAGGTTTATAGACAGGGGGCAAAATGGAAAATATCGACGATGTTCTAGTATTGGATTGTTTCTGTATTTCCATCGGAAAAATCCTCCACCACATTTGAAGCATACTGTTTTATCCTCTTTTTGAATGTAAAATAATCCTGCTTCGGACAGAGCTTCTACAAACGGGAATTCTTTTGATTGCCAGTTTCTGAAAGAGGACAATCTAGCATTGAAAGACCCCATCTCTGGATATTGCGTCATTGTTCTGTAAAGACACAAAACAAGATAAATATTATAAGTAAGCTGTTGTAAACTGTAACGCTACAAAATTATTAATATACTATTAGGACTATATGTAACTTGTATAAAATTTCAAACAGTATTTACTGTCAATATTTTCTAGTATACGTACCGAGTATTATAAATTTAATTTACGAGTCAGCAAATAAGTGGTTATAATATTGTCGTTTTTTATCGGTACTGGGAATAAAATTTGAAATTTATGCATGGGTTTACCAGAGGCTTTATGGAATAAATACAGAAAACAGTAATGCCCACAGTACACAGACCCGTAACTTTGTATCTGATGAGTGTTGTACGTATAGAATTTAGAGTTATTTTCCAAAAATCGCAAATGGTTATGCACATGTGGAGGTTTTCCGTAACTATCAAAAAATTCCCCCCGGGAGTTACTGTCTATGTAAATTGCTACCCAGTGCTTCCCGGGGCTATCTTTGGGATCTGTATTTACAATCAACGCTGCTGGTAGTTCCACATGTACAGGTAATTCATTAGCTGCTAAAACCCCAACATGATGATTGTCAAAGGCTCTATTTGATATTAACCCGTGAAGCAAATTTAAAGTCGACAGCATTGCTGGACACTAAATAGTAATATTGTGCAACTCACCTTGTTAAACAATTAATCCAGATGAATATCTCTTTGATTATTAATTTCCATGAGAGCGTCAAATTCAGAGTAGATAATACAAGTCACAGTAGATTCCAAAGCCGATTTGAAGTGGACTTCCAAGCTAACAGCCCCTTGCCGTTGAAGACTGCAGTGGGATATGGCACTTGCAGCTGCGTCTGGTGTTATATCGAAAACAAGTAATGCGTATCCCTGGGGGTATTCCTCACGCGATATATTGTTTCCTTCATCCATATAATGTATTCCTGTTCCAGAGAATAATGTGTGATATGCTGTTATGTACTTGTTGTTTTCAAAGTCTGGTTGAAGTGGTTTGCCTGGAATTTGGACTCCATCAACATATAAAGTAAAGAAGTTGTAATTGAAATGTTGAAAATTGAATGGGTTTGTAGACAGAGTGCCGTTGAATGCATCGTTGGTAACAAACCCCACAACTAATCGTTTCGGAAGACGTCCAAGTATCACATTGTCAATTGTTTTTGAAACAATATCTTTTGGAATAGTTACAGCTTTAAGTTGTACTCTTGTTAGAGGGTATTTTGCTGTATGTTTTTGCAATATGCGATTGTGACTAAGTTTGATGGATGAACTGACCGATACTTTTCTCACATATAGTGTAGCATCCAGAATTTCCACTTTGCCTTCACTGTCATCTAATCCCATCAAGCAGAAAGTGTTTTTCGAAGGAATCAGTTTTATTCGCATTTCCACTCCATTGATCAAAAATTTCTCTTGATTGAAAATATCAGAATGCAAGTAACCAAACATATCAAATGTTTTACTCTGTTTTGTTAGTTGGTTACGTTTTGTAAAGCCTTTGTTGTCTTCCGAAACGTTATCAAAAGCGCCTGCTGTATCTTTGTACCACAGTGCACTTTGGAGATGAGATGATTTTGCAGATATGTCATAGTTCAGTGCTTTTTCAAAATAAGACCTGTATGGGTGCATGTGAGATGGAAACGAGATGAGTTTGTTATTTAAGTAGATTTGTACTTCGCTGAACATTGCATTGAGAAAATCATTGACAGGTCCAATTGTTTTATCTGTGGGTAGCAATAACTGACCATTCGCTTTTACAATTCTGGCATCTATATTCAACATTGTGTGTGCTAAATCCATATAATCATCACCATGTCCAGGTATTACAAACTCGGTGGGGGCATTATCTGCCAGAGAACTAACAGGTTTGTATCCGATGGTGTGGTGTTCTAAGATGCTTGTCTGAGTAGGTTTTACCGAGAAAATATCCAATTCACTTTTAAAACACTCACATGATTTCTCCCTAATTAGCGCCATATCTAATCAAAAATATCTGATGTTATTTGAATTTTCTTACGGTTGCGTTTGGTTGTTTTGTTGGTGTTTGTATTGGCACTGGATCTCTTCTTTCTCTGAGCGATCCTTCCAGTTCGCTGTCCCGAAGCAGAGTGATTCCTTTTGAAATGTTTATGCCCCTGATAACCTGAACCAATCATTTCCTTTAGCTTTGTTTCAGCTTTTCTTTTAAGATTTGATCTGGCATCCGAAATTCTGGATTGTAGTGACTGTTTTAGGGGTGTTTTGTCTACAACATCACCTAACACATTTACACCTGTTTTTAACATTTACACACCATCACTTCCAAAAGTATGTTCCATAGGATTAATGTTTATAATACGTAATAGAGGGGCGACAGCATCTCCCACCATATGTGATTCCGCAATATCTGTGTAAATATACATCTGGGAAGGAATTTCTCTCACAACATTTGGAGGCGGGCGTCCAATTTTTACTTCTGATAGATCATCGGTCAGTTTAAAACCTAATATCCGTGCCAGTTGAGGTGACAATCGTACATTTATGTTTCTCTGCTTGGTAGATATATCAACAGTCACATGTTTGTACGCAGGATGATTTCGGAGACTAAAATTTAATGTTTCAGAATATTTATTGATTTCTGCAACAATGCTGTTTATAGATGCGTAATAGCCTTCGGATATTCGAATTCGTTCCATTTGACATCATCCATAGATTTATATTGAATATAGTTGTTAAATCTTGTAATGTTTAGTATTGAATAAGGATAATGCACTTCTACCAATGCCATCTCCCATTTGTTGGTGTCCAACTCCACACGATTCTGAAGCTTTGTGGTGTAATTAGTTAGAGTATTACTTGGGAAATATTTCATGGAACTGTTACTAGGCAAAGTAAGGTAGAAAGCGTTTGCTTTTCTCATGATGTGTTATGAAGGTTATTTGTACCACTGATGAAAATACCTACAAAAATTTATGCCTCTCTCTCTCCTTTTTTGACTCCAAAAACGATGCGCTAATCCAACTGTCAAATAATCTGGAGTAACCTTTCCAATGAACTAACAACTTTTTACTGGCTCCTTTACCTTTGGTCGCAAGGATTTTATCAATTTCATGCATATCCGGTAAGCGGACCAATTGCAACTCTTCCGTATAAAATGTTCCATCGATTTTATGTCCTTGTAGATCTTTTAATTCATACACTTGAGGATTTCTTTTCAAAATACGTTCGACCACAAATATTTCTCTTGTCCAATTTTCCATATAACCTTTGTCAAAGCGTTTTTTGGTTTTTGTTATTCTCACTGTATCTCCTATTTTGAATGGCATCTTCAATGACAATAGTGGAGATGAATCAGATTTGAGTTTTTTGTCATACATATTGTGCCATACTTTCAAAACCTTCTCAGAAGTAACATCTGCTGGTGCCATTTTAATACTCGAGTGAATTTTATGATTATAAGCTTTCAAAAGCTTTGGGAGTACATTAACATAACAGCTGGTTCTTTGCTTAGTAAAATACTTCCACATGCGTTCCTTTAAAGTTCTGTTGAATCTTTCAACAATACTAGCTTTAATATCAGGATTCTTTGTTGTAAAATAAATTACATTTTGTTTTTTGAGATATTTCTGCACAATACTGTTGGTAAACTCACGGCCTTTGTCAGTTTGTAATTTCAAAGGTTTTCTTTTGCTTTGTTTGAAAATTTGCTGGAAAGCCTTTTTTATACATACACCAGTTTTATTTTTTACAGGGACAGCCCAAGCATGCCTGCTAAAAATATCGATAACTGTGAGTATATATCTGTACCCTTTGTTGTGATTCCGCAAACTCTGCATGTCATTCAAGTCAGCCTGCCATTGGTCATCGATGTTATGCACAAAATAAAAGTTTCTCGGAAATCGACGCTTTACAGGTCTATGCAAAGTGTATGCAGTTTGCTTTGTCAACCAATGTTTTATTGTTGACAATGGTATGGATTTTTTTACAGCTTTCCATAGTGTTGAAGCTGTAGAATAGGATGCTGGATGAGATGGATTGTACCAGATATTCTCTAATATTTTTTCGCTCATGGTTTGTATCTTGACCAAACTGGAACAGTACGTTTACGTTTGTGCCCTGGAAATGATGATACAAAAGAAATTGGTTCCTTTTCTTCTTCTTCTTCTTCTGCTTCTGTTAATTCTTGTGCCTCTTCTTGGTTAGCTCCGGACAGCGGAACATGGCGTCCGGGGTTGCCAAAAACAATCTGTTGAATAAACTCCTGTCTCCGGGGGTTTCCAATATATTCTTGAGGAATATTAGATAACGCCAGAGCTCTATTGAATAGTTGCCACCCAACAGGATTGCTTGTTTTTCGTGGTCGAATTATATCCGATACTAGATCGACAATATTTGAGCCTTCAATTTTATTATTGTTAATTAAAACTGTCCCATATTTATCCCAATCAATATTACTATTATGTAAAAGACGTTCATACAACAGTTCGGCTTTTCTACGATACATGCTAGGTGTAGCAGCTAGAATTTCTTCTTTCATATCAGTCAACTTCTCAGTAGATTCTGTAATCGGTAGCGACACAGGTTCTCTTTGTTTTCGAGTAATAGACAGAAATTTTTGGAGCACAATACTGTAAAGATTCCATTTTTCATCATCCGAAAGACCTTTGAGATTCAAAATTACTTGCATATCCTGATCCAATTGCGATAAGGATGTAGACGGTGCAGACATAACAGGATGTCTCATGTTATCCATAAATTCTTGAGGTATTATAACCATTTTTTTGGCATGCTCCATGTTCAGATTTTTTTTTTTTTACTTAAATAAACTTGGTAACACACCTCCTATTAAAGGGGCTAATAACGCAGGTAGAAATCCTCCGTGTTGCACTAGTATCTGTTTCTTCTGCTTTGTAGAATGTCCTTTGGCAGAGAGATTACGTATCACCTTCTTGTACCGGCTCAATCTTGTTTTCTGAGGTGTTGAAAGAGGAACATTCCCTTTTAGAACATTGTAACAACACTCGCAGATTGAATTAACTAAGGAAGAATCAGCAGCTTGTAATATCGCTGTGCGAAGAGCTGGTTTAGCATCCGACAAAACTTGGAGCACTTTAGCTTGTTTCACTCTTGGAGCCATGATGACAGAATAAACGACTAGTGATTATGCTTGCTTTTTTTGTAGGAATATATACATAATTGATATCATCGTCGGGAAATATCCGCGACCGAAAACGTACTTCTTCCGGAGTGTTCTGCTTCAGATCAAACAGCAAATATCCATGGGGTTCAGCGGTGGCATTGTCATATGCATCTTTTATAAAATTTGGATTCTCCGGGTATACTTGTCTAGATAAATAATTAATTTGGGCTCTGTCTCTGGGATTTTTGAAGCATACAATATAATGACTATTTAAAGATATATCCCTATTCCCTTTTCCCTGATGGAATAGATTTTGAGTGATAAAGAAAAGACTAATATCACGATGATGACACCCTTTTGTAAATAAATCTGTGACTCTTTGATCGTATTCCCTCATCTGATCATCGATAATAATAAGATGAGGTCCAGAATTTGGCACAAATTGGTCAATATTAAGCATTCCTTCCCGAAATTGTACAAAACCAGGGAAATCATTGTATGCAGATTGCCATTCCCCGTAGCACATCAAAATATTGTTGAATTTTACATTTACCATTTGGGGTAAACACTGGAGAAAATGCTTCACAAAATATGTCTTTCCACATCCTGATGGACCAGCCAATATTGCAGAGAACGGGTGTTTCCACAAGCACTCCATTTCTCAAACTGTGAAGAATGTTTTAAATTACATATAATATAAAAGTCGAATGTTATGAATATTTTTCTAGTTGTTAGATTTTACTGATATGTTGTATCCTCAAATTATATACCTATATATATTATATTGTATTGCATTATATATATATATATATATATATATATATACACACACTTCATCAATAAACAAATATGCGTGTGTGTCTGTATATATATATATATATATATATATATATATATATATATATACATACACACACACATACAGACAATTTTCTTATAGTACAAAATTCATTTTACAACAGCACAACAAATGCCAGATAGCATTGTACGCATGTGCGTTTGTAAACCCCGCCTACATATTCCGAGCATCAGCGTTGTGTTAGATAGATCTCCATTGTTTCAACAACGATAAACAGCTTGGTGGCCCAGATCAAATTGGTTCTGGAATCTACTGTGACGTGTACCGTCTACTTTGAAGTATAAAAAGGTGAGTTGCACAATATTACTATTTAGTGTCCAGCAATGCTGTCGACTTTAAATTTGCTTAACGGGTTAATATCAAATAGAGCCTTTGACAATCATCATGTTGGGGTTTTCGCAGCTAATGAATTACTTGTACATGTGGAACTACCAGCAGCGTTGATTGTAAATACAGATCCCAAAGATAGCCCCGGGAAGCACTGGGTAGCAATTTACATAGACAGTAACTCCCGGGGGGAATTTTTTGATAGTTACGGAAAACCTCCACATGTGCATAACCATTTGTGATTTTTGGAAAATAACTCTAAATTCTATACGTACAACACTCATCAGATACAAAGTTACGGGTCTGTGTACTGTGGGCATTACTGTTTTCTGTATTTATTCCATAGAGCCTCTGGTAAACCCATGCATAAATTTCAAATTTTATTCCCAGTACCGATAAAAAACGACAATATTATAACAACTTATTTGCTGACTCGTAAATTAAATTTATAATACTAGGTACGTATACTAGAAAATATTGACAGTAAATACTGTTTGAAATTTTATACAAGTTACATATAGTCCTAATAGTATATTAATAATTTTGTAGCGTTACAGTTTACAACAGCTTACTTATAATATTTATCTTGTTTTGTGTCTTTACAGAACAATGACGCAATATCCAGAGATGGGGTCTTTCAATGCTAGATTGTCCTCTTTCAGAAACTGGCAATCAAAAGAATTCCCGTTTGTAGAAGCTCTGTCCGAAGCAGGATTATTTTACATTCAAAAAGAGGATAAAACAGTATGCTTCAAATGTGGTGGAGGATTATACCGATGGAAATACAGAAACAATCCAATACTAGAACATCGTCGATATTTTCCATTTTGCCCCCTGTCTATAAACCTAATTTCAGATCGACAATGCGGTTGATGCTTTAATTAAATTAATTAATATTTGTTATCCAATATTTCCTCAATATGACGTTTATGATATTCTGCTGATTTTTCTCTCACCATTGATCTTTGTAATGCCCCGCCCCCTCCACCTTTTTGTCCAGCACATGCTTGGTTTGCTACGCGCGCATGCGTCTCAAAAACACACCCACGCATTTCTTCAAATGTATACCTGCACGCTGCGACATGCAGTATCTCGCAGTTCTTAGTCATGGAATCCTCTATTTCGATGCCGCTGAAAAAAAGATTTCAACCGTACACTAATTTCAAGGGGGTTCTTCAGAAAGAGAGCGATCAGCATTTACCTGAAGAACAAAAACAAGTAACTAGTCTTATACGCCAGTCGATATTATTTGATCACGTCTACTATTTGAATGCTTCGAAAACAAAAGTTATCTCAATCGGACTTTCCTCTCATCTGGATTTCCAACCTGTGGTCAGGCTACACAGAAGCGGGGCGGCCGGTGTTGAACTACAGCTGCAGGAGTGGCACGCTCTTCAGGAATTGTTTCCAGTAATCGACAATTACATCGCTATTCCAGGTGAGCAGCCTCGTGTTTCCTACCCACTAAGTGAGCAACATGAATTGCTGATAACCACACTGTACAATCGCCGTCAGATCATTATAAGGAAAAAACCAGCTTACGGTTCCCTGGAGATAGTGTTCATCGCAGAAAGTTCGTGGCGGAACTTTATGAAGATATTTGTGTGCATCGAGCATGCGAAAGTTATGTGTGAAACAGTGTCGCCGTATCTGAAATCATATTTTGGAAACTGTGTGGAATCTTGCATTCTCGACCTTCGCGAACAATGTTTCGGTTGCACAGATATTTCCCCTGTCCATGCATGTAATAAGGAGAAGTTTGTGCTTTCCCATCTACATGGATGTACAAAACCTGAGCCTTTGTCTATACAAAACATCGACGGAAAAAGACTTTCCAAAGAAGTGTTTGTTTTTTGCGAGAACATGCTTGTGGATAAAATAGTGAAACATTTTAATTCAGTGGTGGCAGCAGAAAATGGATATGATAGTGACACAATTCCTTATGTGGGTGAGTGAACAAACTTGAAGAATAAAAACTTGTTAAATAACATGCTGATAAACTGGTGACACAATATAAACATTTTACATATGTATATGTGTGTGTGTGTGTGCGGCTCTTTTGAATTTTGTAAATATTGGTAATAAACAGGGATAAAATATATGTCTTGGCTTTTTTTCACTTATCACCCCTTTAAAAATCCTCATAGTTTATATTTTTACTGGTAACAATCGTTAATAACAACATTAATAATTAACTATATAATGAAAAAGTGTGTATTGTGGACTTGTCGAAGATAAAGCATGAGAGCTTTTCTTCACACTGGTAAAACTCGGTGTTAATAACAACATTAATAATTAACTATATAATGAAAAAGTGTGTATTGTGGATTTGTCGGAGATAAAGCATGAGAGCTTTTCTTCACACTGGTAAGAATCTGTGTTAATAACAACATTAATAATTAACTATACAATAAAAAAAATGTGTATTGTGGACTTGTCGGAGATAAAGCATGAGAGCTTTTCTGCACAGCGCTGGACACGCAAAGGCAAGTATCTTTATTTTCATTCTATTTCTAACAATAATTCGCTATTTTTTCTTGTCACTATAAAAAACTAATTCAATTTTTCTTTTATCACATCTGTCGCCATTTTGCTTGTTTTTGTTTAATTCCTCTTTATGCATTGAGGTTAATCGAAACATAACTTTAGACTTTTACATGGAATTAAAACATAGAATCTTGCCTCCTTTGATTGAATCGAACCTGTGACTCCTCTTTGATCACAAAACAATAGTGACGGCCATCTTGCTTATTTTACCTACTCTTTATGCATTTAAGCTAATCGGTACTGGGGCCCCACACGGCAAAACAACAGATTCTAATTTATCTTTATACATTAGCAGTAAAGTCTTTGCGTTGTAATCAAAAGGCATTTTGTTTTGATTTTTAATATCTGTTCCTGCCTAAATACTAATGGGGACTCCACACACTTCTTTTTTATTTTATTTTTAAAAACAACATCATTATCAGCCAATTTGACATTGTGAATCGAACCAGGGGACCTTTTCATTACAGCATAAACATCCTATTTCCAATTAGTTCATTTTCTCTTTGTGCACAAAAAGCTAATCGGAACTTTTAAACGAATACAATTGAATATCCAATTTTCACCAACATTGGGAATCGAACCCTCAACCACTTGGTTAAAACATCTCGCGGAATAAAAAACACCCCCCGCGCCGCGCCGCCCCGCCCCGCCCCGCGCCGCGCCCGATCGCCGCAGCCGCCGCCGCCGCTAAACACAAAACGCGGCCGCCATATTGATTTGATTCAAATACTATTTATGCACAGATGGACTAATCGGGGCCTATAATGGCGGGACAAAACAATTGACCTCATTTAACTACCTAGAAAATCGAACCCGCGACCTCTTCATTACCAGGCGACAGCAATAACCACTAACAAAAAGCCGCCATATTGATTTTATTCAAACACTATTTATGCACAGATGGACTAATCGGGGACCTATAATGGCGGGACTAAACAATTGGCCTAATTTAACTACCTAGAGAATCGAACCCGCGACCTCTTCATTGCCAGGTGACAACATTAACCACTAACCCAACTCGATTTTCGAACTCAACCATTTTGTTGCCTTTATTTACACCCAGGCTAATCGAGACCATTCAATATTGACATCGTCGCCTTGTAATCAAGGGGTCCCAGATTCGATACTCGGTGGAGGCACATAGTGGTCCGAATCACCACTTTTCAACTGTAGCTCCAATCCTGATTAGTTTTGCCGTGCATAAAGCGGACTTAAAAAAAACTAACTCAATCTATCAATCAATCAATATTGACTCTACCAGGAATCGAACCCTCGACGCCTCTTGTTTTACAGAGCAATAACCTTAGCCGCTAAGCTTTCGGGGTACAGCACCTTCGGCGCCATCTTTAAATCATTTCTTCATGTGTTTGCATCATACGCAATGGTTGCGCGCGCATTTCCTACAAAGACACACACACAGACATACGCACGTGTTAGTTTAGCATACATCAAGAAACAACGTGACAAATCCATTGACCCCCCCTCCCCCCACCGCTTCCGGTGTCTTCAAGGTGATCAGTCACGTTCAGCTGACTCAACAATAACATCGCTCGTACCCCGCTACACCGGATGTAACATAACACCAGTGGCATCGAATTTTTGCTGACGCGTAGGAATATAGTGCTGTCATTCTACTAACATAACATATGCTTCCACCTGTAGCGAGTTTCCTGAACTACGTCACTTTTCTTTCGTAAACAGAGCGGAATAACCGCAAATAACAATCGGTGTTGAAGATTGTAGGATTTTCGGTAACTTTATACAAATAAACTAGGTTTTTACCGAAAATCGCTACAGTATACATTGTCCTACTCAATGTGAAAATATCTACATCTTGCTTGTTTTAAGTAAATGTTTATGGGTATAATAATAAACAATTCTTTAGAGCTTGACGTACTTGTTGTTGTCCATGGAAATGGAAATTGCTAGTGAACTTAAAGAAAGTTTATCATCACCCCGAAAACTACTGTAAGGGAATTTTGCTAGACACTTAGAATTTCAAAACATGAGCTTCAAAATGTATTTCAAAGGAGAGGTAGGAATTCGAGGGGAATGACGTAAAACAATTATTTTTCAATTATGTTTACAAATGTGAAAATGCCAAAAGACGTAAGTATTGCTTTTTCAAGATAATGTCGCTATTAAATTCGTTTATATATAGAAATATATCTAACTACCTTGAACCGATTATTGCTTACTCACTTCATTATTATGAAAATACAATATTAGACCCCGTCCACACACAAAGTTACGTTCTAAAATTTCCAAATAAGCAAATGACGTCGCACGTAATGACGGAAGACAATTATTTTTAATTTACACTTAAAAAT
Source organism: Lepisma saccharinum (assembly GCF_977018435.1). Taxonomy (NCBI): domain Eukaryota; kingdom Metazoa; phylum Arthropoda; class Insecta; order Zygentoma; family Lepismatidae; genus Lepisma; species Lepisma saccharinum. The sequence continues at coordinate 108,412 of NW_028143203.1, forward strand.
ATGAGAATGACAAAAGACGTAAATACCCCTTTTCCAATATAGTGTCGTTATTCAATTCGTTTGTATGAAATATATAAAACTTTTGAAACGGACAATATTTACCCAGATTATTATTATGAAAATAGACAAAAATGCGTTGAATATTTGTACAATATTAGAGTACACACATAACGTTATTTTCTAAACTTTTCAAACTAGCAAACTTATGCACTTGTTCCCCTTCATACAATACAACATGCAGATATTTTCAAAGTCATTAAGATAATTGAAGAACCTCATCTATAACGTAATTGCGTCCACAACGTGGCCGATGGTCACGCATGCGAGCGTACAAGACGTGACTAAAGGCCACATGTAAATGCTTCAAATAACTGTGACATGTATATAATAAGGAATTTCAGTCCGGATAAAATTACGTATATGTTGATATACTCAATGCGAAAATAGTATGTACCTCGTGCTTCTTTTAACTAAATGTTTAGGGGTATAGTAACAAACAATTCTTTAGAGCTTGAGGTGCCTGTTGTTGACCATGGTAACTGACGTTGCTAGGGAACTTAAAGAAAGTCTATTTTCACCAGGAAACTACCTGTAAGTGAATAATGCTAGACGTTTCAAGACGAAACACAATAATTATCCAATTACTTTTAAAAATGTGAAAATGACAAATGATGTAAATATTGCATTTCCCATTTACTGTCGCAGAATTCGGTTATGCAAAACATCCAGCTAATTATCTTGAAATGGTTGTTACTTACTCCGTTTATTATTAAGACATTAGACAGTACTATTTTGAATATTTGTACCTTATTAGAGCCCATACACAGATAAAGTTACTTTCTAAACTTTTCAAATTAGCGAACTTATACACTTGTTCCCCTTCATCCAATACAAATGCAGACATTTTACCCCATCTATAATATGATTACGCCCACAACGTGGCCAAAGGTCACGCATGCGAACGTATAAGACGTGGCCAAAGGCCACGTCGAAAGTAAGCGAGTGCTTCCAATATATATAAATCACCAATCCCATCACTTACTGACGGACTCACTGACATCAATGTTCTCCATGAAGGAAGCCCCAGAGGAGAAAAACACCGATTACAACCCATTATGAAATCGTTACAAAAGGCCGAGAAAATTACAAAAATAGTAGTTTTTTGAATATAGAAAATAGGCGCAATTAATATTAAAAAAATAATATGGACAGACATTGCATTTTTAACATTTCAAAACCTTTGTTGCAATAGTTAAATCAAATGACAATACTGAGGAAATTATGGAATGAGTAATTCAATTTTTTTTGTAGGAATACAACTTCAAGTATTTGTGTAAATTTAGCAATGTCCATTTTTAAAGAAGAAATACAAATATATATTTTAGTCGTTTGCCCTTGAAAAAAATTAAAGTTGCAATACATATCAATTTTCAAATTCTCAATTGTTTTACACAACTAACTAAACGGAACCATTGTATTATTTTTTTGATCATATATGTATTAAGTCAAATAAACTTGTATTGTATTTAAAACTTCATCTTCATCGGCAAATTTGCAATTTCTTTCCCTTACAGAATATCCCCGTATAATTTGTACGTACTTATTGGTATTTTCCACAATGATTCTCAAAGTAGTGTCATCTATGAAAAGTGAAAATGCTCAACAGCACATTTGGTATTTTTTGCAATTCCAAGTGATCCAAATTGCGTAAAACAATGTTCATACTTCTTTTGTAAACATTCAAACATGAGCAGGGAGCTTGTTTCCATCGAGTTATTTTGCCTTTTCCAAGAAAATAAGTTTGATGTTAATCCGGGATATCATTCTCATCATCATGATCTGTCTTAGAATTAGTAAGTATAATGTTCTCACTCAGTATCATGATATTGTATACCATGATCTGATTTGGAGTAAATTATTCATCTTGAAGCACTTCAGATGAACTAGGTTCGAAATGTCCTCCAACAGCCAACGTATACGCCCCTGTTGTCTTTCATACTACGAGCTTTTGAACGATTTCTTAGAAAAATTAAACGTTCACGGTAAAACATGGTCACACAACACAGATCAAGTAAAAACTGTTAAAACATTTCATTCACGAAGCACAGTAAGCGAAAGTTCTAAAATAATGAACAACAGAATGTCACATACGTAATTAGGCGAGTGGGGGTAAATTTGACTTTGGAACATCAAATTTGGAATAGCTTCACCTTGCTACAATTACACACACAATGAAGGAAATGACCTCGACATTGAATCAGACTGTTATAGGAAGGTACTAGATAAGCTAGGACTGGGGGCAACCAACCAGTGTCTGGGCATTAAGAAATACCTACATGGGGGTCAAATTTAATCCCCCCGCGCCTGGTTATGGGTTAAAGAAAGTGTATTTTCACCCCGCAAACTACTGTAAGGGAATTTTGCTAGAGTTTTCGAATTTCAAAACATGAATATCAGAATTCATTACAGAGGAGAGATAGGAATTTACGGAAAAAGACGGAAAACCATCATTTTTAAATTACGTTTACATATGTGAAAATGTCAAAAGACGTAAATATTTCATTATCAATTAAATGTCGTTATTGAATTAGGTTATACAAAAAACTAACTAACTATCTTGAAACGGTAATTGCTTACTCACTTTATTATTAAGAAACTAGACAATTTTGAATATCTTGTATATTTGTACCATATTAGAGCACGTACACAAAGAGTTACTTTCAAAACTTTCGAAATAAGCGAACCACTTCGGCCAACGCAAGATATGACGGCAAACAATTATTTTTAAATTACGTTTAATAATATGAAAATGACAAGAGACGTAAATACTACTTTTCCAATATAGTGTCAATATTAAATTCGTTTATACGAAATAACTAACTACTTTAAAACGGACAATATTTACCGTTTATTATTATGAAAATAGACATTAATGTGTTGAATATTTGTAAAATATTAGAGTACATACAAAAAGTTATCTTCCAAACGTTTAAAATTAACAAACGTATACACTTGTTCCCCTTCAACCAATGCAACATGCTGACATTTTCAAAGTCATTAGGAACACCATCTATAACGTGATTGTCTCCACAACGTGGCCAAAAGTCTGGCATGCGAGCGTACAAGTGGTGACAAAAGGCCACGTCGAAAGTAAGCGAGTCCAATCCAATATTAGCCTCAATCCCAACACTCACTGACTAACTAACTGACATAAATGTTCTCCATGATGGAAAGACCGGAGCCAAAAAAATGCTCGATAACGACCCCCAATGAAATTATCCCAAAAAGGCCAATAAAGTTTAAAAATCGCTCAATTAGCACTTCTTAAGGGTGAAAATACCATTTTTTAACGTCCTAACCACCCGTTGTCACGGCCATTTCTTTTGCACACATTGTTTGATTCATTCCGCATTGTCTAGCTACATTATATTTCTCACAGATTAATTTCACACAGATGAATGAACTCCTGGTTTTGAAGAGGTGCCTCAAACAAGAGCGACATCTACATAATGAGGAGTTTCAGCCTAGATACAATTACGTATATATTGTTATACTCAATGTTAAAATATCTGCATCGTGCTTGTTTTAACTAAATGTGTAGAGGCATGATAACAAACAATTACTTAGACAGCTTGCCGTGCTTGTTGTTCACCATGGAAACGGATGGTGCTAGAGAACTTAAAGAAAGATTATTTTCTACCAGAAAACTACTGTAAGTGAATCATACTAAACATTTCGTATTTAAAAAGACGAGCGTCAGAATTTATTACAGAGGCAAGGTACGAATTTGAGCCGAATACGGAAAACAGTTATTATCAAATTACGTTTACAAATGTGAAAATGACAAAAGGCGTAAATATTGCTTTTTCAATATAATGTCGCTATTGAATTCGTATATACAAGAAATCTAACTAACTACCTTGAAACGGTTATTGCTTACTCATTTATTATTAAGAAAATACCATATTAGAGCCCGTACAGACAAAGTTTCGTTCAAAACTTTCGAAATAAGCGAACCACTTCGGCGAGCGCACGTAATGACAGAAAACAATTAATTTTAAATTGCTTTTAGAAACGTGAAAATTCAAAGACGTAAATACTCCTTTCCCAATATAGTGTCACTACTCAATTCGCTTCTATGAAATATCTAACTTTTTTGAAATGGACAATATTTACACAGTTTATTATTATGAAAATAGACAATAGTGTGTTGAATATTTGTACAATATTAGAGTATACACATAACGTTATTTTCTAAACTTTTCAAATTAGCAAACTTATACACATGTCTCCCTTCAACCTATACAACATGCCGATAATTTCAAAGTCATTACGATAATTGAGGAACCCCATCTATAACGTGATTGCATTCACAACGTGGCCGAAGGTCACTCATTTGAGCGTAGAAGACGTGGCCAAGGGCCACATCGAAAGTATGCGAGTCCAATATATATAAAGACCCAATCCTACCACTCACTCACTCACTCTCACTCACTTACTGACATAAATGCCGAGAAAATTAAAAAATCACTCACGTTGCTCTTTTTTAACTGTAAAAATGCCCTTTTTCATGACCATAGTAACCCGCTGCATTTTTTGCAGCACACATCGTTTCCTTCAATTCTTAATTGTTCAGTTACATTATATATCTCACAGATCACACACAGATGAATGAACTCACGGTTTTGAAAAGGTCCCTCAAATAAGGGTGACATCTACTTAAGAAGAAGATTCAGCCCAGATACAAATTTGTATATATTGTTATACTCTATGCAAAAATATCTACATCGTGCTTGTTTTAGCTAAACGTTTAGAGGCATGATAACAAATAATTCTTTAGAGCTTGCTGTTCTTGTTGTTGTCAATGGAAACGGACGTTGCTAAGGAACGATAAAGAAAGTTTATTTTTGTAGGATGTTTTTGTCAATAACCATATAAAGTGTATAAATAAGAGTTCAAGAGTTCATATACTACATGGGTCTGTGCGAAGCTGCACTATCGATGTTCAACTGTTTCGGTTCTCGATTTTTTTCCTTTTTTTGTAGCACTTTTGTTCGTCCTAGTGAGAAGCACAATAAACTTCTCGAAATAAACTGTACATGTTCTTTTATTAATCCAACATAGGTTATGGGCCAAGAACACTGAGAGCACGTCTAATTCATTTGTAATAAGGAAAACGAGGAAGTGCGGCTGTTAATGTTTGGATACTGACTGTGAACATGGAGTAGGTGAAATAGACTATACAGAAGTTAAATAACGGGAACTATTAAAAGTGGAAGTACAAATTAGAGTTACTACTTCTAAAGGAAGAATGTTGGATGTAGTGACTGGTGTGCAGCCGAATGAACCGGACGAGGAATGGAAGAAAAAAGACGGAAAACTAGAGTCACCATTGGACTTTTGATGGAAGACGATGAACTCGTTTTTGTAAGAAAGCATGAAACTGCGAAAGGATATTGGGATTCTTTGAAACGGTATCATGAAAAATCAAGTCTCACAACTAAAGTGTACTTATTGAAGAAATTGTGCCGCTTACAGCTTAGTGAAAATGGCGACATGGAGCAGCACATAAATCCAATGTTGGATATTGTGGATCATCTTGCAGATTTTGCTGAAAGTTTAGCGGAACATTTGCAAGTAGCAATGTTATTGTTTATCATGCTGGACAGCTACGATACGCTAATTACTGCACAGGAGACAAGACCGGAAGAAGACCTAACTTTAGAAATGGTGAAGGGGTAGATCATACATGAATATAAGAGAAGAAAGGAAGCCAAAACTGACAGTGGTGTTTATTCAGAACCTGCGCTTAAAGTGATATCCAATAATGTTAAACGTGTCTGTTATTTTTGTAAAAGCCAGGTCACTTTAAAGGTGAATTGTTTAAGTACAAGGCACATAAAAAGAAAATCGTGTATAAAGCAAACCAGGTAAGTAATGTTGAAGAAAGTGCATAAAGAGATGATGAAAGTGGTTCTGATTTGGATAATGTTCATTTTCTGAGTTTTGAAGAAAGTGAAAACAGGTACAGGTAAAGACAAATGATACAGTGATTCAGCAGCCACATGTCATATGACAAGTGACACGGAAATTTTTGCCACATTTAATCCAAGCATAAGAAATGAAATATATGTTGCAGATGGAAGTAGTTTGAAATCACAAGGAATGGGTAAAGGTGTAATACAATGTATACATGATCAATGTATACAGGATGTATTAGTATAATCTGTGTTGTATGTACTTGAGTTACATGTTATTTTACTTTCTGTAAAATGTCTTACTGAAAAACGTTTAAATGTTGAATTTCACAATAACACGTGTATGATTAGTAAATATGCAAAAGCTGTTGCATCAGCAGATGTGGCAAATAATTTATACAAGTTGAATACTATTTCAAATGTAGAATATATAAATCAATTGCACAAGGTAAGTCATGAAAATAACAGGAAATGTATTCATCTTTGGCATCTTAGGTTAGGACACAGAGATGCAACAATTGTTAAGAATCTTGGTGAATAAAATTTAGTTAAAAGTGTTCATATTGATGCATGTAATGTAACTAAAATTTGTGAGGAATGTATTGAAGGTAAACTTTCTAGTAAATCATTTCCAACATTGAAAACAGAAAAAACAAATGAATTAATATATATAGTGCATTCAGATGTATGTGGTCCGAAGATCGTTGAAACTCCTAGTGGGAACACATATATACTTACATTTATAGATGATTTTAGTAGGTTTACTGTGGTGTATATATAATGAGGAAAAAGAAAACTTGAAGATAAGTTACAGGAATTTGTAAGTATGTGAAAAACAAATTTAAAGAAAACTTAAAGTAATCAGAACTGATAATGGAGGAGAGTATGTGTCATAAAAAAATAATGATTTCTTCAAAAGGGAAAGAATAGAGCATCAAACTACAGTATCATACACCCCACAACAGAACGGCGTTGTGCAAACTAAAAACAGAAGTTTAGTTGAAATGGCTAGTTGCATAATAATTGATGCTGACATGCAAAAGAAGTACTGGGCTGAAGCTATAAATAAAGCAAGTTACTTCCAGAACAGGTTACCACAAAGATATTGGAGACTACTCCATATGAAAAATGGTATGGAAAGCAACCATACATGGGTCATGTGAAAGTGTTTGGCAGTTTTGCATATGCTATGATACTAAGTCATCAACACAAGATGGACGTTAAAGGAAGGAAACTTATCTTAGTTGGATATGAAGGATATAAAGGATATAGGTTACTACATATGACATCAAATAAGATTTTCGTAAGCAGAGACTGTAAATTTATTGAAAACTCAAGTCACGTAGTTTCAACTTTGAAAACTCAAGTCACGTAATTTCAACTTTGAAACCTGCCCAAAAATCACTTGACTGTGGTAATTCTAATCAAAATACTGATTGTGAATTATCCGTGGACATTCTTGAATAGGAACTAGAAATGTCTTCACATTTTGGTAAAAAGGAAGTGAAGAGTGATTCAGAACTAATTTGTGATTCAAAAACTGATGAACATACAGATTTCAAAGTAAATAAAAGGACACCATAAGTTATCAGAAAATTTGCTCGTTCATCAAAAGGACAATTACCTGCTAGATATCTACAAAAGGTCATTGTGGAAAGAAAGTTACCAACATCTTTTGAAGAAGCAGTTACAGGACCTGATAATGATAAATGGGAGACAGCAATGAATGAAGAAATGAACTCATTAAAAGAAAGTAAAACTTGGGAACTAGTTCAACCAGTAAATGGAAGAAATGTAATTGGTAGTAAATGGGTGTATACCATTAAAGAAAATGCACAAGGAAAAGTTACTCGTTACAACGCCAGACTAGTTGCTCAAGGATATTGACAAATCTGTGCTGATGATTACGATCAAGTGTTTGCACCAGTTGGAAAACAAACAACATTCAGAGTTCTTTTAACAGTTGCACGACAAGTGAATATGGCAGTTAAGCATTCTGATGTAAAAACAACATTTTTGCATGGTGATTTAGATGAAGAAATATACATGAAACAACCTGACGGATATCATCAATCTGGGAAAGAAGAATATGTATGCAGATTCAAGAAAAGCATATATGGGTTAAAACAAGCCTCAAGATCATGGTATAATAAAATTAATGAATTTTGGTTAACAATGATTTCAAAAGAGGTGAGGCAGATTCGTGTCATATAAAAAATCAGTTGATGGCAATATGATCTACATTCTAATGTATGTAGATGCTCTTGTAATTGTATGTATAAATGTTGATTTGATTAATGATGTATCAACGTTAATGTCAAAGAAATTTCAGATTAATTGTCTTGGTGATATTAGTTGTTATCTGGGAATTCAAGTTGAGAGAATTAAGGATGGAATTTTTGATCGTCATCAAAGTAATTACTAGCCCTCGGGATTTTTAGGTTCTAAAATATGTGCTTTTAGGTTGTAAAGCTTATGTTTCTAGCTATGCGAGAATGCACATGCATCGTACATATCGTGTTTCCAAAACCATTTTTTACAGGCACATCAATTTACAAAGAGCAGTAGTGTCGTGAATTACTCAACCGTGTAGGTTCTCCTTTGCCACTGATGCCATGCAGTTTGCCAACACGAGCATTGACAATGTGCTAGGATCGAATATTCTTTCGTCGATCGATATAGCCCTGTCATCGTAAGTTAGTCGAAATGTATGACTGCAATGAGTGAATTTAGATACATTTCTTAAACTTACACCTTCCAAAGAAATCACCATTATAATTTGACATTCTTTACAATATTTTTTTTAGCAATCGCTGTACTGCTTCCTTTCCTTGAAGACAAACTTGCCGCAGTAGCTCAGTCGTTATGGCGTCTGACTACCATGCGAGAGACCCGGATTGGATCCCCGGTGGGGGATGACCGGGATTTTTTTTACACCTGTTCAAGCGGCTACGGCTCCCACCCAGCGTCGTAGAAAGTAGGTACCTTGAGGAAACTCCGGGGGTTAAGGCGGCCAGGAGCGTGGTGCTGATCACATCACCCCCACCTTCGGCCGTGATCGAGAAAGTGTGGGTCCCTAAATACACACGCCCTTCATTGCGTCGTGCAAAGCACAGAGGAGCGCTCTGCTCTTTTTTTTACTTTACGAACTCCTCGTCGTCTACATTTCATTTTGATAGATAGAATTTCATACAATAGAAATAATATCTGTAAACGTCTCAGGCTGTCAATAAACAGCGTGATTTTCTCTTTGAAACCATTCAAGAAAATGTATAAATAAACCCTTACAAAGATTACAGCCTAAGGATTCCACTTAGTATTAAATCTACAGTTAGTAGGTTTTCTTCATTTGTACCATATTTCAATACTTTTCGATACGATGCCTAATATTTTAAGTAAATACTGTATTTACACCATGAAACCAAAACCTGTTATTTATAGTTGTCATGGTTACAGAAATAACTTCTCAATTAGCAATATATTCCCGTCAATATATCTGGCCAACCAATATAACAATACCTTTGGAATCCAGAAATTAGTAAGTTATATTTGACGTTGCTTTAAAGAATAAGTATTTTTAAGTAAACATTTAATTTTTTCTAGGGATGATTTCTTTAGCGGTGGTGGCTCAGTGATGTATGAATGTCAATATTTTCCGAAATACAGATATGTGAGAGATATTATGTTTGGACAACTAGAAATGATGGGTAAGTTGCAAATTATCACCTTTTTGATCAAAAAGATTTAAGTCATAACATACGGCATATATAATTATATGCTATGAAAGATTAAATATATTGATTGTGTATAATCACCACTCACCATCGAAGTCGTGATTAGCCAAAATGGACAGAAATACGACGCTAGTAGTGTAATTGGTGCTATTACCAGGACAGGAAAGTATGAACCCCCCTAATGCAGATTTGCCTACACTTAAAACTAGCTCAACATGCCCATATGAGCTTTTTGCTCAAGTGTGGAACCCTGTCTTATCCAAGATTTTTGTAAAAATGCCCTCGGGAATTTCCTGAGAAAGTATGAGTCCCCTCAGATTGATTTGTCTACACTTACAAAAGGCACTTCTGTGAGATTGTTGTCCATAATCCTGTCAAAAATATGCCCCTCTTGATATTTTTTTGCCCACACCTAAAACTACGCCAAGATACACCCCCACCCACACCCACACACACACACACACACACCCACACACACACATACACACACATATTTACTTCCGGTTTAAGTTCAATTGGACACCAGGCTCAACTCATATATCTAATACTAAGACAATGCAATATGCAGTGACTTTCTAGAATTGCTCTGTGACTCTCATTTCTTACATCATAAACATATGATTTTTCACCTATAAGAATAACACTACATATGGTGTCATCAGGGAGTGTTTCGTGGAATTCACAGATAATTTTAATGTTTGTCCTGTCATTAACCACAACTTGTTTCCTTTTTGAAGTGTTGATGACAAACATGGGCCTCTGTGCTTTGAATTCATCTGGTGTGTAATACATGTCAGTATTGCCAGTAGTGACACTTTTGTATGCTGTAAATGCTTCATATAATTTGTGGAAATCATCCTTGGACATGTCTAAATTATAATTTTCTCTGGGGAACACCTCATTTCTGCCATTTTTAAGATATATGTTCTTGATGTTGCAGCTATCAAATTTACTTGAATTTTTTTCCTGATTATTGTGTCTTCCAGTCTGAAACAGTACCACCACAAAATCCGGCATGTCATATTGTATACTGGAGAATGAATTTGTAGCATCAAACTCATAATAAGTACCAGTGGCGGGTTTCTGTGCACACTGATATGTATAAAATTGTAAAGGTACCTGTGGATTTTTTATTATATCTGCTTTGTATTTAAGAGCATAACTGGCTTCATATTCAACAACCGGGATTCTTAGCTCCATAGTCTGAATAATGCATTTGCCTTCATCAGGTAGGGTATTAGGCAGAGCTTCCCCTGTAGAGTTTAATGTACTGTACCTCATCAAAGCATTATTATCACTTGCAGCTCTTCTAAATGTGATTCTTAAACCACCCTTCCACATAATATCTTTGTAATCTGAAAAGAATCCTGGTAACAGGCGCATGGGGAACAGCACTGTGTGGCTCTTGCATAATATTTTATCACCAGCCTCAAATCCACCTATTTTGTAGTAAGAAGCCTCGGTTTTGGGTAATTTTAGTGTGGCCAAAGCTGTGGAGGTAATGCCGGGATAATCTACTCTGTTTATAACAACACCATGTTTTCTGATCTCAATTTCAGAGAACAGATGCGGCACAAAATTGTCCACCAATCTTATATTTGAATTTGCCGGATAATCTGTACCATCGAGCTTTACAACATCAAATTTGATGTATAGATCTGCTCTGTGAGGGTGTATAAAGCCATCCCCTACATCAAGATCAACCTCAATCTCTGTGTTGGGTTGATTTAAATTTGCAAATGTCCTCCTGTTTGGGGGGAATGATTGTAGCTCATAACTCTCAATATTTTCCATTTTTTTTGTATGTATTTTTATTTAAATATTAATCTCTATGATTGCAGTTGTTGTGGCTCCGGCAAAATCAACTAATTCTTCTTTTTCATTAGTGACCATCAACTCAATGTAATCTATTCTATTATGGCACACAGGAAAATATAATGTTGGGGATGGAGTGTAGATGATTGGCTCCATAAATTCAGAATTAGGTTTGAATGTTGCAATGATGCCAGTTTGTTTGTGAGTGCCTATGCCATTTGATTTGGTGATCATACCCTCGGCCACATTACAGTGAATATTTAGAGTCTCTATGGCTAAGAATTTAGGTATATTAATAGCAGTGTTTGATGGCTGGTTCAAGTTTTGTGTTTGAGCCTAACAGCTCTCCTATAGTACCCAGATCCACTGTTTCTGTAGCAGATACAATCTCTACACTGTGAGTAACAGAATTTTGAGTTAATACTATACCTCTGGGTAATTGAGCATTTAGAGTAGATAGATTATATTGCCCTGGAGTGATGACAATTTTTTGATCCCCTACTGCAATTGTGTTGTTGTGGTGTGTAATATTAGGGATCAAGTACATGCCATAAAATGCTCTGAAAGCTATTGTTTTGGGATAAACTATGTCATCATGTAATCTAAGTTTCAATATTGAATTTTGGCTGGTGAGATGGAATACCCCAATGATGTTTCAGATACCACAGGGCTTTTTGAAAATTTTCAATTGATGTTTTATTTATTTGGGACATATATCTAAGAACAGATAAACACAGATGTCCGCAATTAACATCTTTGAAATTTTGAACACGGGCATTATTGTAATAAAGATTAGCTGAATTTAGATATTTTATTAAATTTTCAGGTGGAACACCTCCAAATGAATCAAACACAAATGCCTCATTTTTTAAATATTTAAGATAACAGATCCAGTGAGTGCCCTGATTTTTGTACTTATCCAAATTAACAATGCCACACTCTTTGTTGAGTGGTTGTTCTGGCAAAGAATCAGACATGTACACACCTCTAAAATTTTTGATGCCCAGTGGCTTGATTAAAGCTTCAATATCTTGGTTTGTAAGCGGCTCTTGTTTTTTTTAAACTTATTCATGTCTCTCTTAACACCTTTGCCTTGTTTCTCTATGGCCAGGTTATGGCGCTTCAATTCATCTAATTCTGCCCTATTTTTCTTGGCATCTATTATTGTTTTTGCTATGGCAGCTGATCCCCCAGCCAAGCTCCCAACAGCCCCAAGTGCTGCTAAGATGGCCGGGATAGTAAATATAAATCCACCCACATGTGATTTTTTCCTGGATTGCTGTATTTTTTTTTAATTGGGGGGTACTAAGTAATAATTTCATACCATGTCCCTTCGCAATACAACAGCTTTTTTTCTTGCGCTGCTTTTTGGTTAAAAGACTATCAATAGTTTTAAGAGATTTAAGACCTGATTAAGTTATCTGATACATAACACCCTTGGCCTTCATTGTAGGTTTATTATATATACTTATTCACAACCCCCACCTAAGTTTTTGTTTGGTGTTCATAGCTACGGTGGTTCCCAATGCTGCTATTCTCTCACTCAAAGAAGCATTTTTGCTTACAAATCTACCAAATGCAGCCTCTTCTAATTTCTTGTCTGCAACATGTCTCTTGTCAAGATCAGAATGTGTGTTGTATGCTATGTCATGGTCTCTACAAGCAGCATCTAGGGGATTAACACCAGGATCACCTCTGTTTAATCTATGGTCCAATTTTGTGCCGGGACCACAATACTGATAGCCTGGAATGTGTAGTTCAAATGGCAGCTTGTTTATAATGTCATTAACCAACCCCCGACCCTCAGAAATATTCCAAAATTTAGGTGGTAGAGTATTAATATTTTTTATAAGATATCCAATCACCTTAGTGTCATTCACTATAAAATTAGACAATTTCGTGCTTATCATGTCCATAATTCCAACCTTTTCATTGTAAAAATTGTGGTCGCCAGCATTTTCCCCCCAGCTATCACCAATAACCTATCTACAAGTTTCCTGACATCATCAACCCACACAAATTCTTTAGGCAGGGTGTTGTATTGTTTGATTCCACTACCTGTCTTGATTTGTGACCATATGGGCTTGATTAAATTGTTGTATTTTGCTCCACTGCTAGACTTGGCTCTTTTTTGTGTGGGATCATTGTTCTGGTATAGAGCATCTGATTTTATTAATATTTCTTTGTAATACTCATAATCTTGATCTGTATAGCTGCCAGGTCTCTTCCAAGTCATCAGTTCCCACAATCCAGGTGTGCCGGCATATTTAACAAAACCACCTTTTTCTCCAAGATGAGATTCTGAATATACAATTAGATCATCTCCCATAAATGTTACTCTGAAATTGCCAATTCTATGTATAATGCTACAATCACGCTCTGTGTCAGCATATAAGCCAAAGACCTCATCCTTGTTGTATTTAGGTGTGCTTAAATATTTTTGAGCAAGAAGACCCAATTCAATAGGATCCTGAGTAGCTTCAATTCTTCGAGGAGCAACAGGACTAGGTGTATGAATACTAGAAAGTGGGGTGATTGGATAATCTAATATGTTCCTTGCAGCTACAGGTACAAGCTCTGTGATCAAATTTTGATTTTGGTCTGTAACAGTTTTGATATTTTTACCTAATTTACCTAATTCACCTAATTCACTAATACTAATAATTCATCAAACACAACAACAGAATTTTCGAGACATTCATTGAGTGGCTTAACATCTGGTTCAAAAGTGGCTATATCCAGTCCATCATATAGCTTCATCAGCTGCTGATATTTTAATTGTTCCAAGCTCTTAGAGAAGACATACAAGTGCCAGTTTTTCCAATCTAACCAGTTCGGTGCCAATAAAAAAATATCAATCATTAGTGTAGTTTTACCACAAGCCGATGGCCCAACAATAAGACATCTAATATTATCAGGCAGCAACTTGCCATTTCTCTTATTCTGCTGTTCAGGTTCTGGCAGCCTCTTTATAACATCCCAGGTGTTCATATTATCACTTTGTCTGCATCGATCCAGCTGTGTTCTGGAAGTCCTAGCCATTTGACAAATAACTTGTTGCCTTTTCTGCGGATGATTTTTTCTATGAATTATGTGTCAGGCTGTTTAGTTTTGTTGAGTTCTTCTTCATAGAACCGGCCTTTGAGAATTTCTCCTCGGTGGTCTTTTATTATATATGTGTTAAGGGTCCCAGGTTTAACTTGAACCACTGTAAATAATTCAGTGCTCCAGTTTCTTGTAAAGCCTCTTTTGAATAAGTGCTTATATTTGCTGATTCTTACTTGATCCCCCACCTTGTATTTGGCTATTCTTGTTGTTGTCTGGTATCTAGGATAATAAACAGTTCTGATCAATTTTTGCTCATCAGATGAAGTTACTTCAGAGGGTTTCATGTTGATTGTGGAATGGACCGAGTTGTTATATTTTTGTAGAAGTTCTGGAAGAATATTAATCCATTTATAATTACCTTGAAGTGTAAATTGTTTGTACATATGATTTTTTAGGGTTTTGTTGAATCTCTCTACAATTGAGGCCTTGAGATCACTGTAACTCGAGTAATGTTGTATTGACTGGCTTTTAATAAATTGTTGGAACACAGAATTATAAAATTCTTTGCCATTATCTGTTTGCAAATAGCGCGGTGATCTTCCACTCTGATTGATGATTGTCCTGAAGGCTTGTGTAACATATTTTCCAGTCTTGGATTTGAGTGGCACAGCCCAGGCAAATTTTGAAAATGTGTCTATTACAGTGAGTAGATACTTGTAGCCCTTGTTGATTTTGTCTAAGTTTTTCAGCTGTCCACTTGCCATCTCAATCAAGTTGCACTGCCATAAATCATCTATGCCTTTTGTGACTACTGGCAGTCTCTTAAAATTATGTCTGGCTTGTCTGTGTAATTCATCAACAATAATTTGTCTAGACATAATATGAAAACAAGAATATTGCAACTATAGGGTGTTCAGCAGCTGATACTACAGGATTTTCTAAATACAGTTTGTCTCCTATTTGTATATGAAATTCCAGAGAGCCATCATCATCAGCATAGGCTGTTTCTAATGTATTGGGATGTGTAAAATCCTCTAACTCTACACTGGTGACTTTTGGTTTGTTGTCAGCATTTGTTATTGATAAGGTGGGGTAGTGGTGTGCCTGTGTTTGTAGCCAATATTTGATCTTGATTGGTCTAAGTGTGCCCCCAACAAAAAACTGGTAATAAAATTGTGCAGGGGACAGCATATATATTTTGCCTCCTGGTGTAAATGGTGAATCATATTCTTTGTTGGGAATGCTGTACAATTCAAGAATTACTGTATGTTTAGGATTCTCGATTATGCCGGTTATTTCTCTTTCTGCTGTAAGCAATCTGCTTGTTACAGATTCAAGGTGCTCATTGATGGTCCTAACAACATCATCATGGCCTGGCTTGATCTTTATGTCCACAACAAGTTTCTTTTATTGTTGCACAATCTCTTGAAGCTGGGCGGAAAAAACAGACAGAGCATTTGCTTGATTGGATTCCATGGTCCCTAGCTGTTGCTTGATATTAGCTACAATTTGCTGTAAATTTTCAACAACTGCCAATTTTGAATTTTGAGCAGTAAGATCATGGACCTGTCTTCTGATATCCTCAAACAGGGCATGCAGTTCATTAATATGTTGATTGGTTGGTAGAGTGACCACTGTCTGAGTGAGTTGTTTGATCTCTGTCTGGATATTCTTGATATCTTCAGATTTCAATATGCGATTCACAGCTCTCTTAATATTTTTAAGTTCCTGTGATGTAGGCAGATTTCATACAGTATTTTGCAAAGATTCAAGTGCCAATTTTACATCATTTAATTCAGAAGCATCAGCCACACCACGCATAGCATCTTGGAGCAGGGCTATATCTGCTTGAGTGGGTGTTGATTGTTGTAAAATTTCAAGCTTTGTTTGGATATCATCGATCAAGTGATGAAAATGAGATAGCTCAGATTCAGTGTTGAGGTTTTCAAGTTTTGTGATCTGTTGCTGGACACTGACAAGGGTATCTACAATACCGGGCAAGCGGGATTCTTGTACATTTGTCAAATCACCTTGCACTGCTGCTATTGTACCCTCAAGATGGGTTATGGTACTTTGAATTTTTCCAAAATCTTCATATGTTTCAAGTTGCAGCTTAATATTGGCAACACTACGAGTTATTGCACTCAAAGCATCAGAAGATGGCAAGTTGTTCATAAAAGTTTCATGTGTCTCAATTTTTTCTTTAACCTCGGCTATGGCATTGTTCAAGGGGTCTAGATTAGGTATCTGTAATGATTGAATCTGTTCCTTTAGAGTGGAAATCACTAGATCAAAATCTTCTTGTGATTTTATGCTTTTGACAATTGTTTGGAGCTGTGTCTGGACATTATTTATCTGCTCTTCCAATTGCTGTTTCAATTGCTCAGAGTTGGTGGCCTGGGTCTTAAATTTGGCTTGAAGAGCTGCTACAGCTTCTCCTAAACTTTGAAAATTATCCAATGTGGCCAAATCAGTATATTTCTGAAGCAGCAATTTGAGTTCAGAATCAATTTTAAGAAGAGGGTCCATGCATTGTGATTGCAAATTTGTAATTTCTAGTTGAAGACTGGCATTCAGTGTGGTTTGGAAAGCTTGTATATCACTTCTAAATTTCTTGACTCTGACATCAAGCATAAGAATCTCATCACTGTGATCTTCATGCCTTGTATGGCCAAATATATCATTAGGCATTTTGTTTTAGTGGTTATTTATCATTGAATATCTAATTCTTAATTCTATAAAAAAGGGTATAAGCTTGTCATAGGATCCCGGGACCACAATATATAAGCAGTCACCAGCAGAAACAGTATATACAGTGCCAGAAACCATGTTTGAGTGCTTAATTCTATAAATATTTTTCCCCATTGAAATCTTGACATTACCCTCAGGGGATGTAATAAATTGTAATTGTCCACCTACAGGTAATTGGTAATGATTTAAATTATTGTTAAATATGTACGATGTTTTACCTGTTTTATCATCAACATCTGTAAGTATGCTGTTCAGATGAATAATTAACAAAGCACTTAGTTTATATATTATATCAGAAGAGGGTTGTGGTGTTGGCAGGTCCTTAATAACCTGTTTTTTGAACCCAAATAAGTTCATAGGCATGTTTATTTATTTCAAATCATGCTCTGTAATTGGGCATTGATTGCCATTTTTCAAATCACAATGACCCCATGGTAGAGTATGTATGCCACATGACAAAATGCATCTCTTATCATCATGTGGGTCCAGAGCCACTTTTCTTACAATATTGCTAGTCAACAAGTGATCCACACTCTGAATTCTGGATTCTGATGTTCTGATTGTGCTACATGATTTGAGGCAATTTTTGTAATCTTCAAATTCAAGCTCTTTGTGTACAGTCACTCTGCCAATGCCCTTGGCTTTTTTGCAACAGCACCACTACATGTTTCAAAACTGTACATCTTGGCCCTTAACCCAGCAAATGCCGCAATAACATCACCAAGTGTCTCATCTTTTAACTTGCCAGGCACCTTTTTGTTGTGGGGCTGAATCTTTGTATGTTCACTGGTATCAAAATATTCAAGCAATTCAGGCCGTGACATATCTTGATAAACATCTTCTGTTTGAATATCAAGAACAAAACTATATGTGTCCATGTACATCAGTTTTACACGATTCTTATAAAAAGGCTTCAACACATCATTAATACAATTTTAACATGTGTAATTTGGCCAATTCCAATATCACCGCCCCTACATAAATAGGCTTATCAAACTTAATCTTTGTTTCTTTCATGTTGAAAAGTGCCATATTTTCATCATAAATTCTTCTGTAATTGAAGTTGGGCTTTGCTATCAATTTTTTGATCCGGCTGGGGTCAGTAATTATTTTAACATCAGTATGTTTTCTGACATTTTCAATTGTTATGCCATACACTGAATTGACCATCAATTTAAACAAGGTCTTATCAAATTGGCTCATTGCAAATGTTCGAAGCTCTGTGTTTGTATCAATATATGGTTTCAACCATCTTGAGTGCCTGAACCTCAAAACCTTGCCAATTTTGGTCACTTGAACACCATGATGCATCAGGAACTGGAGGTTTTTGTAATATATGACATAGCCCTGTTTTGGCTCCAGAGTCATCATCAATTTCTTCTGTTTAGAGCCAGGTGAGCACTCAACCTCAGGAATTATTAGCAGATCAGAAAATTTGTTGTGTAAATTATCTGGAATTGTCAGATCAACCTCTAAGAAGAGGCCATAGCCAATGTCATCAAAATCCTTAAGATCTTCAATATTGAAATCTTCAACCCACTCAAGACCTGCATATGGCAGTTTTTTCATCATAGCATAACCATAGAGGCTATTGGTATCTACATACAGTATATAATTTGATGGCAGTGCTGTATCATAATCAGGAATATATTTGTTATTTGCTCTGGCATATCTCTGAGAGCATTGCACCATGCCTCATCTTATACATTGCTCCATAAACAGATACATATCTTGATCTTGGAACAGATCCAATTGCATTTTAGTGTTTAAAAACATTGCAGTCCATGCTAGACCTGGGGCACTATAAAAATAAATTGGATCCAGCTTATAATTTTGCATGGAAGATTTTCTGAATGCCTGCAGTATATCAGCTAAGAGGGTCACATCAAGTTTTAAATATGCCTTGTGATAATCACCAAATATCTGGCATTTTAAATTGTTCCACATCAACTGGGCATGGTGATAATCTTCATCAGTGATTCCAGATCCTCTGATTTTGCTGTAACACTCTTGTTGCGGTGGCAGAGAACACTCATCAAATTTAGAAAAATCTGTAACATAATCATATGGATATACCCCCTTCCGCCTAATTAATTTCAGGTCCTGATTTGGAAACATGGCACATGTGATTTTGAATTGATCATCAGATAATTGAGTGGCCAGTGTAGCCAGGCTAGCAGACAGAATTCTGTATGAATCAAGAAATCTTAAGTGAATAGGAACACCATTAACTTTAATTATCTTGCTAATAGCAATATGTTTCTCATCACTTTCTGCTAAAATATTTAAATTCTCCTTGTCAATACTCTCGTACCTGATCAAATGATGAAAATCATAATTGGATGCTCCATGGCAAAATATGGGGACAAATTTTGGTCTCTGGATCTTAATATTACAGCTATTACACAGGGCTATTAAGAATTTACCATCTGTATGAGAATGGTGTTTCACCTTGATATTTATATCTGAAAATTCAGAATCACATACCGGGCATTTTTCTGCATTGTTGAAATCTTCAATCTGTTTCTCTGTTAAAGGCAACATAGGTTTTGATTTTAATAAGATATTAGATGCTATGTCATGGCACTCATTTTCAATTCTATGTGCAAATTTTTTGATGGCATCTGCTCCTGTGTATAAATCTTCTTTACTAACAACCCCATCCTGTACAACCACATAACAAAAACTGGAGGGTTCATGTAATTGATATGATGTAATTGAAGATTCCTCAGGATCTGGGCTACAGAATGCTAGAGGTTTGAGATTTGATTCAAAATCACAGACTATATATACTGGGTGTTCCAACAAGGCTTCAAACTTTTTGAATTTTGCATTTTCACTTGGCATTGGCATCACCATATAGTTTATATTTGCCACAGTATTTTAAATGTTCAATTAACTTGTTTTTAGCAATTTCTGCATTCACTTCCCGAACCCCATTCACCATTTTTCTACCATCAAATACAGTTAAACATCTTCTGCACAACTTGAATATTC
Organism: Lepisma saccharinum; assembly: GCF_977018435.1. NCBI lineage: Eukaryota > Metazoa > Arthropoda > Insecta > Zygentoma > Lepismatidae > Lepisma > Lepisma saccharinum. Next base: position 128,735 of record NW_028143203.1, read on the forward strand.
TATTAGATTTGTCTAGTTGTGTTCTGACTAAAGCTTCAAAATTATGTATCAGAGTGTAATGGTGTGTGCCATCCCCTTCAATTAAGAGCAGATCAATCGGAACAGCAGAATTATCATCAAATGTAATGATTCTGAGAGGTGCTATCAAGCAATTGCCACGGCCAGTAGAACAAATAAATACATTAATAGATAATTGTTTACCGTTGATATCCCTGGCCTTTTTTTCAAATTTATCAATATTCTGAACAGACATTGGATATTCTAAACCCTCCATTGCTTCATCAAAATCGTGCTCATGTTGTTTATAATAAGTTATTCTCTCAGGATGTCTTAAAACTGGATACAAAGCAGCTAAAATACACCACAAAAAGCATTTCTCATCATTATTTTTTATATTAACCACGGCTGTTTTGTATTTGATAATGGCAGGTAATGGCAGATATGTAGATCCTTGTAATGGGCTGAATTCAGAAATATTAATATAAAGCTTGTGTGGAGATCCGCATAGGCTCCATCCTGACTCTTTTCCAGCAAATTCAGAGTGTTTAATAATCAATTGATCTATCAAACTGCTTATTATTTTGTCTGAATTTGTATTTGAATATACAGGTACAGTTTCTGTTATGTGGGGCTGTGTAAATTTGGTGCCGTTTGGTTTCTTATATTGTGTAAACAATTTGAGGGACAGTTTATAAGAGCCATTTTGTGCATTTAGAATTGCCTGCACATCAGGATTTATACTGTTCAAAAAATTCTTAATACCACATCTTGGGTCTGATACAAACCGGTGATCCCTAAGTTGGCCATTAAAACTGCTATGGATAGGTTCATAGCGTGGCTGCTTTGCCGGTCCAGCATTAACAGGTGTTTCATGCTTCCTTTTCAGACCAGATTTAGATGGTTGTGTTGATGACTGTGCAGAACAAGTACCCTTATGTTTATATGTGAAATATTGCATGCTATATTTTCTATGGCATTTAGGGCATATTTTTGTGAGAGTTCTGCATTTGTCTGGATTACAATTCTTTTGATGCTTAGCCCAATTGGGGCTGGATGTATTCTTATTGCATTGATTACAATATTTTTGATTTGGCATTTTTGTTGTTTATTATATAAAATTTCTTGGGGTCCAAATCAAAATTCTATGCTTAATAAAAAACATCAGTTGGGTTCAGCAGTGTGATTTGTATACTTATTGTGTGTGTGTGTGTATGTGTGTGAATATTTTTGGCTTTGGTATTTATATAAAATTTCTTGGGGTTCAAATCAAAACTCTATACTTAATAAACCTATGACAGGTTGTCAAAAATTCTGTATATTAAATCAAATAGATTTGTAATTCAATTTATAGAAATCTGCAATATTTTTGTGTTTAAAAAATATGAGCAGCACTGCAACAACACACCCTTACTCTTCAACAACTCTCACAATACTGGCTGATATGCAATGCAAAATCTCTTTATATACCCTAAGCACGGACCGCATTGAAAACATCTGGAACAATAAGCCAATCAGAATAAAACACATCATCACATTATGTCATAACCAACCAATCAGAAAACAACACATGTCTAATGCATAATATTGGGTAACAATTTGTTGCAAAACATGATGCAATATAAATAAACCAGAAATAGGCCACAAGTGGACCGGAAGTAGGCAAACCGGAAGTGAACCGGAAGTGGACCGGAAGTGAACCGGAAGTGGACCGGAAGTAAATATATGTGGGTGTGGGTGGGTGTGGGTGTGTATGTGGGTGGGTGTGTGTGTGTATGTGGGTGGGTGTGGGTGTGTATGTGGGTGTATATGTGGGTGTGGGTGTATATATGGGTGTGTATGTGGGTGGGTGTGGGTGGGTGTGGGTGGGTGTGGGTGTGTATGTGGGTGGGTGTGGGTGGGTGTGGGTGTATATGTGGGTGTGTATGTGGGTGGGTGTGGGTGGGTGTGGGTGTGTATGTGGGTGTTTGTGGGTGGGTGTGGGTGTATATGTGGGTGGGTGTGGGTGGGTGTGGGTGTATATGTGGGTGGGTGTGGGTGTGTATGTGGGTGGGTGTGGGTGGGTGTGGGTGTGGGTGTGGGTGGGTGTGGGTGTGTGTGGGTGTGGGTGTGGGTGTATCTTGGCGTAGTTTTAGGTGTGGGCAAAAAAATATCAAGAGGGGCATATTTTTGACAGGATTATGGACAACAATCTCACAGAAATGCCTTTTGTAAGTGTAGACAAATCAATCTGAGGGGGCTCATACTTTCTCAGGAAATTACCGAGGGCATTTTTACAAAAATCTTGGATTAGACAGGGTTCCACACTTGAGCAAAAAGCTCATATGGGCATGTTGAGCTAGTTTTAAGTGTAGGCAAATCTGCATGAGGGGGGTTCATAATTTCCTGTCCTGGTAATAGCACCAATCCCACTACTGACGCTCTATAATAAAATTGCAAACAAATACACTTCATAGTTTGTAACGAAATTGAACAACAATCGTTAAGGTATCAAACATAATCTGCACGTGGTATCATTAGGTATATGAAAAGTGTTTGCAATTTACACATCCTCTTTTCTTGCAGTAAACTTTGCTGGAATTGGAACACTGTTCTTTGGTGGCAGCCTTCTGGCCGTCTTGGAGCTAATTTACCTTGCTCTACTTGCTGCAGCTCAACTTGCAAAGAAACAACTTCTCTTTCTTTTTCAAACGTTAAAAATGAGAAGACTACGTGCTCCAAAATTTTCAACGAAAATTAAGGTTATTGAAATTATACAACGGCAGAGGGACCTTAGAGCATATCAGAGACGTTATGAAATTACCATGAAGAGGGAATTAATTTACAATAGGTAAGTTTATGAATTTTCAAAAAGTGTTCACATTTAAAAAGTAGAATATTTCACGTTTATATTCGAGACATTATGCAAACGTTTTAATAGGCTAATACGTGGGCTGTAAATAAAGTTGTGGGAATACTGTCAGGAAAATATGATAACACTATGTGTGTGGCATCAGGCAATGAGGAATTTTCAAAAAGTGTTCACATTTAAAAAGTAGAATATTTCACGTTTATATTCGAGACATTATGCAAACGTTTTAATTTGCTAATACGTGGGTTGTAAATAAAGTTGTGGGAATACTGTCAGGAAAATGTGATAACACTATGCATGTTGCATCAGGCAATGAGGAATTTCAGCTTTGGCCAAATATAGATTGATTAAAATCAGGTTGATTTAAATCATGATTTTAATCAGGTGATTTTTTAATCAATGATTTAATTCACTTTAAAGAAATAATTTATAGAATAATGTACATATGGAATTTGTAGTTATCAGAATCATTTTTGTTGAAAGTACATTAATTTCGAAATTATTAAATGGTGTTTTTCAGACTGCAAGAAAGGAAAAGAGAGGAAACAAAATATATATGTACTGATAAAATGAAGCTCATATGGAAGGAAATGTAATATGGAAACTGTAAACACACTGAAATATATCTTCATTTAAAATTCAATAATTTTATAGGCAAAAATAGCAAACAGTTTGTGTAAAATAATACACAAAATACTAATCATGTTAAACCGTAAATAATGTCAATATTAAATTTAACATCTGATATTTTGCAAACTATTATTAAAAAGATTGTCGAAATTCAGCTACAAAGACAAAACATATTATAAATTGCAAGAAATAGAGCACATGTTTTACTTCACTGGAATATAAACTACTGAAATTACTAGTTTAATTAAAACACTCAACAAACTTTTCCACAGTATGTTCAAATATATCATATCAGAAACAGAAAAATGCATATTTGAATGCAATTTTTCAATTGCTCAAACAAACTGTTTAAATATATTTATACTGCCATTTAACAGAAACAGCTTTCTCTAAAATATGTATATCTACATGAATTGTGCCAAAGACCATAGAAGCAATTTTAAACGCGTTTAAAAAAATCGACTTAAGTAAAAAAAATCTGATTTAAATTAAAAGAATCAAAAATAATATTTTTACAATATAAATCATGATTTATATCCACCCTGATTTGGGGCCATGTCGATGTGTGGGCTGCCAAAAGAGGTTGGTACAATGAGTGCTGCTTATATTAGGTGTTGCGGATACGAAGAACGAACTGAACAAACGTACATTTTGAGGGAAATGCGTATCAAGCTGTTAGACACAGTGGGAACAGAACCAAAACGTGGTAAGAGTAGATCGGAAAGTTTCCTGATTGATTTCCGAAGTTTTTGGTTGAGTTTTCCCCGTGCCTCACAACTTGAAACACATTTTCCTCAAAATGTACTTTTGTTGAGTTCGCCCTTCGTATCGGCAACGCCTCGTATGTTCATACACATTGGGTACTATTTCAGGATGATGCGTCAGTGAGAACAACCTCAACATGAGGGAAATTGCATCATTGTGCAACCATCATCTACGGCTAGGTATTATTGCTACATGCTTCATGCAGGCATTGATCACATATTCCTACATTTTTGCCACGTGCAAACGTGGATTTAGATTCACAATCACTGTTCTACCTTTGTAAACATGTTTGAAGGCAGTCCACAAAATGGCGTTTATTTGAACCTTTATTTTGAAGGACATTTGTACATCGCTGTAAGTGGATAATTTTATAAAAAATAAAAGAGAGAATCCAAATATGTCAGTATTTTTTGCCTTACATTAACAGGTTGGAAAAAAAATATAATTTTTATTTTATCAAAACCATTTCTGTTGATTATTTTAATTTAAATCACAATTTTGTAATGGATTTTTAAATTCGTTTCTTGTAGAATGTGTTGTGAAATGTGATCAGTAACTTATATGTTAGTTTTTTCGTTTGTAGGGACAATTTAGTATGACAGATTTCACTGTATGTTGCACTCAAGGAAAGAATAATTCAGTGATCCTTTAAATAGACGAACAATTTTCAGAGTGCATAGAGAGTTACTTTTTGAAGTAACCATACTCAGTTAAGTCTCAGCTTCCCATTTTAAAAACAAACCCAATTACAATTACTCGCATTTGAAGAGTAACTGTACATTACTTTCAGATTTACATTTTGCTGAAAATTTTCCTGAAAACAAATTACGCTACACGAAATCAATCACCATTAAGTGCAATAAAATAAATACTTTTAGAGTTTTTGTTTAAAGTATAAAATATGAATCTCTATATATTCACAATATTACAAGAAATAAGTAATAATGATTACTTATTACTGAATGTCAATTCCATTTATTTCACTCTTGCTGTACCTGCATGTTCCTCAATCAGTTACTCTTAGTAAACAAGAAATTTCAATCTCTTATTAATTAACATTTATTACACAAAGAACTCTACTTTCAATGCTTCAAGACTACTTTATTTTAAGCTGAACATGGTCCACAATGAGCTAGTCCCCTGTATGTCGATTAACACGTTCCGCAAAATTGCAGAAAATACACCCAAAACGCAGAAGTCTCCGTTGTCAATTTCAAATGACGTGGAAGTTCTAAATTTAGCATTCAACAAAGCCTAGATTCCTTGCCATAGGTGATCCACTGAAATTATTTTACCTTAGCATCCCCCAGGTTACAATTTATGAAGTTAAGAATTTACGTGTTGTAATCAACTGTAAGTTTTGATAACGTTACGTTTGTTATAAAAATGTAAATAAGTTACAATTACAGTTACTTACGTTTAAAAGTGTGTACAGCTCTTGTGCAGTCTTACGGCGGGCGATCTACATTCTGTAAAGGGAAATGGGGAGCGATTAAGCCACCAATCCAATCGCGATAAGAAACACAAATACCTGTAGAACGAGGTAGGCGTAGTACTTCTTCCCGTTACGTCGTAGCTCTCGGCGCCATCAAAGTTGTCTGGTTGGTCTGCGATGTATTTCCCGCTCCCCACTTCCCTTGCCAGTATGTAGAGCGCCCGCCGGAAGACTAGGCAAGAGCTATAATTACAGATACAATTCCAAAAAAAATGAAAATGATACTCGTAACTGAGTTACAGTAACCATGCCATACTACTGGAAGCAGAATGCAATGAGAATATAGAAGAATTTGAGAAAGAAATGGATTAATTAATTATCTGATTGATTTTCGTTTAAACTTATGCAAGTTGAAGACATCTATTATAAGATGTACAAGTAATTCTTGAAACGTAGGGTGTTGCCATGATCAGGCGTACATGAAAGAAAACTCAGATATGTATACAGTGAAATGAAGTGATAACAATTTTTATGTCATACGTATTGCCTTGTCACCATTAAAATGATACGATTGCAGAGAACCTAATATACTTTTCTTTTAAAGGCAGCTATATTTTGTAGTACTTATAAAGTATTAGACATGAGAAGATAAACGTTATGCTCCCTTGACTTTAGGCAATTAATTATGCATTATGCGATTGCAATTGTAGTCATTTTAAGTAGCTTTATGTGCAACAATAATGAAATAGATGCTTCGAGACCGTAATTAAGATCAATGTAAAGTTTCTAAAATGTACATGTTAATGTTGAAAATAATACACAAACACACACACACACATACACGTATGTGTGTGTGTGTGTGTGTATGTGTGTGTGTGTCTTTATATACACGTATATATATATATATATACACACACACACAAAGATACACACACACACCGGGTGCTTCAGAGCGACCCAGACAGTACCTTTTTCTCGAGAACGGGAGATCGTATCAAGTTGAAACAAAAAAAATGAACCACTAAGTTGGGCCCAAAGGATCCGTAGAAAGTATTTGCAACAGCCCGAATACCACCCTTTGTGGTTTTAGTGTGGGGCACATGTCCCGTTCGTGTGATTTTCAAATGGGAAGGGTATGTTTGGAATGCAGATTCGGAAAGGCGGGGAAAAATACGATTGTCATATGAAACATTTGTCTGTACCAACTGCCGTTTTCCGTGTAGAAAATGGTTTTGCAAAAAAAGGAAGGTGAGCCAAATCGAGTATACCGAGCTTAACAATTAAGGTAAGTGCAGCACCATAACAGTTTCGGAAAGTGCAGGACACAAGCTTTACAACGATATGCTACATGATAACTGCGGGACTAAAAAAGGATGAAACCGCGTGACCGAAAAAGGAGGGTCTAAAGTTAGGGAAGGACTTGAAAATTTCAATTGGCAAGGGGGGTGGAGTAATACCTCGTTTTAAAGGTCACAGAAAAAGTTAAAAGAGTGCGAACATGATTTTGTAATCTACTGACCGGTTTCAAAATGGCGACCAAAACAATTCCGACCCCTAGAGTTGGTGTTACAAAGTGAAGAATTTCGTAGGTAAATAGCAAACACAAAACACTGGACAGAGTACATGAGATCCTGTACAAAGAATGCCAGCGGAACAGCTGTTTATTCGTGACAAGGTTTCTAAATGGTTAATGGTTCGCTACCATTGTCAGACCATGCCACCCGTCACATGTAACGTCAGTGTACTTAACGTCCGGGTGAGAGGTTTGCGGTTTCGTATTAGTACATTCGTCTGTGAGTGTACAACATGCTGTAACGGTTTCCGCCGTGATGTTTTTCTCCCTTCCTTCATTTCCTTTCCTCTAGTTCCAAGGGGAGTTATTTCAGGGCTGCCAATATTCCTATCAGCACATATCAACAGGTGAATGAATATGAAGAGCGACGCATAGCGTTACACAAAATTGGGAAGGAAAACATAACAACTGATGAGGGAAAACGCTCAAAATCAAAATAAAACAAATACCATCCTTTTGAAATCATCATTGCTTAGCTGCATGGTTGGGGAGAGACCTGGGCTCGATCGCCAGCTCTAAACTTCGAAGGAGACGAAGAAAGTGAGCGGAAACATTCATCGCGACACTTTAGGCTGCTCTCATACTGAACTAGGCTTCGTGGCGGTTCCTCTCTCGAACCTTTAGGCCACCCTCTGTCGTCAGCGTCCTTGAGCATAAATCGCCTTCGAAAAACTATACAATCGCAGCTATTACATTAAAAAAAATCACGAAGACAAAGCGTCCATCCTCATCTTTACCTTCCTATTTCCTTCAATCACCTTTCAATATCCTAGGTCATCTGTTTCTTCACCTCGGCTAAAACTCAGTGGGCTAATGGGATACTCCAACCCCTCTCAGGTACGGGTATAGTAGTACAAATACGTGGGATATGAAGCTTCGACTGTTATGTACTAAATCATTTGACAGGCTATGGAAAAGGGAGATTTTATAAAGGAATAACATCTGTTTCCGAAGAAAGGTGTGCGTCTTCAGTAGGCTTCTTTATGGGCAATTATTTTCCTGAAGATGGTTTATTTATTTTCAAGATACTTTCATAAATTTACATCTTAGTTACAGATCTCCATAAATAAAGGAGAGAACAGATTTCCTTCTTATAATTAAATCTACGCGACTTTTGCAGTTTATTTACATAATATGGATCAAGCTGTCATATCAGTTATATAAAGACGACCAGGCCCTTGCTTGGAACTTTATGAACGCTCCTTGACATAATGAAGCATAACTTTGACGTGACTGGCGAAGGTTTTAAGTATTGACTCCGATTTTAATATAAATTGGACATTATGGTCTGGCTTCAAGATATATGCAGAAATACAAACTGCTATAATTCGTAAAATATTAAGAGATATCGACTTGGTATCGGACATGTTAGCATGTTCACAGGGCGAAACCTAACCATGCCAGATATCAATAATGAATAACTTGACCAATAAATAATTATCTTGGAGACGAAAAAATCTGAACTTATTCTTCCGTATGATGGCATGTTCGCATGCCCACAGGGCGAACCTACTCATACGGCAGAATAACATTAAGTCCTGTTGGTTTATGCAAAAATTGAAAATATATTACGTATATGTTTCGAAGAAATCAAACTGAACTATCACAAAGGTTGAAAGAAATCGTAAATTAACTTATTCTCACGCATGGTGACATGTTATCATGTCCACAGGGCGAACCTACCCATGCGTCAGAATAACAGTAAGTTCTGAGTCGAAATTTAACTTTATTTTGCTAAGATTTTATTTAAAATTTTAGAAAACTTCAAAATAAAGTTGAAATGAACTTATTCTTTCGTATGGTGACATGTTAGCATGTCCACAGGGCGAACCTACCCATACGACAGAATAACTATGTCTCTAAGCTAATTTGGGAACGAAGACTGAGTTCTTGAACCCTCCCATAAAGGGAGCTGAGTATTTAAGATGTTAATCCATCGGAGCCGGTGATGAAAATGTCCCCGGATTAGGTTCCGAAGCTGTATTTATATCCCCGCATGTCAAGCAGAGCTCCTCCCGTGACACAAAAGATAAACATAGCTACAGCTGTGATATGCAGAACTAATTTGTGTATAATGGCAATATTCTAAAGATTAAACAGTATGTTCCATAAGGTTCATTTTTCTATGTCTAAAACAACAGTTATGATCCTTAAAGCTTCTATAATATTCTCTACTATAATGTTGTCACATTCTTAAAAACTTCTTCCCAATGTCCATAAGGCTTATATTACTAATAACTCCAACTCAAATTTAGCTCTTATGGCTTTTATAATAGTTTGATTCTAAAACTGAGAACACATATTTTTGACTAATTGTCAACAATGAAAGATTTTGCTTTCAAGAAGCTTGCAAATAACAAATTCTAAACATCTCGAATGACAGAAGTAGGTTATTAGTTCAACTACTAAATATCTCATCTTTCATAACGTTTTATAGTGAATATAAAAAGTAAAATAATTGAGAATAATATTAAATATGACCGAATCTTTGATATGGTTCGGGAGGATCATATCAATGCAATGAGTAGAACTTCAGGTCCATTGTGTACGAGTAGGAATAAGCATAAGCCCACGTGTTGGGTAGGCTACAGTACACAACATAGCATGCTGGCCCAGTCGACACATTAGAAAGTACGTCAGTTGCCGGTGCGTCCAATTCCATTTGACTGCACGTACGTTGCTCCCACTGCACGGTAAAACAAAGGCAATCGGAAAATACCATGGGTCGAGGTAAGACGAGCTCTCCTGCATAGCAGTCGGTTCCAGTGTGCTTCCACTGATAACGCGAATATGCCCCTCCAATCTTGGTCTCATTCACCGTTGTTTGTTACAAGTGGATGCATCGTCGAAGACATTGTGTGGTACCTCAGGACGTTCTACAGTGCATTCCCGTACTTAATTTGCAGTGGCAAATTGTTGAATGTGATCTGATAATGCCTTGCACGAACGAAGACGCATTTGATATGCTCATGGTGTTGGGTGAGTGCAAAAGATATAGTTCTGCTGCTGCTCGTGTGTATGCTGCAGGGTATCCCGATCGGGAACGTCGGTCAAGACCTGTTTCTCGCACCCTTGCCGATCGTGTACGCAGAAGGGTCAATGTTCAACCTACGAGCAGGCACAAACATGAATGCATTGCTCGGCCTGTTCGAGATAAAAGGTCTGCTGGTGTACTTGCAGCCTTCCATCTCAATCCTCAAGTGAGTATCAGAGTAGTGTAAAATACTATAGGATGAGGACAAAAGTCATACAAATGAAGAGCCATATGATTAAACAACCCGATTTGGCTACACTTAAAACTATGTCAAGATGCCCATATGGCTCAATTGCCCAAGAGTGATATGTTCTCAATCCCAAGAATCCTGAATTCTAGTGTACAAATGAAGAACCCTCAATAGACAGATTTGGCTACACTTAAAATTATGTCAAGTTGTCTATATGATCTTATTGCTTACAGTGTGTTACTCCGTCAAAATCCCAAGAATCCTCAATTCTAGTGTACAAATGAAGAAGCCTCAACAGATTGATTTGGCCATGTGTGCAAAAGCTACATCTGTGAGATTGTTGTCCATAAGCTTGTCAAAAATATGCCCCTCTTGATATTGTTATGGCCACACTTAAAACTAGGCCAAAAATGCTCATATCCTCATGCTCTAACAACTTACAGATCTAATACAGTACAGGATTACCTTGGACAAAGGCAGGCTGCAAATTGAACTGTTACCTGTTTTCTTCCTAATCTTTGATCAGTTTTAAGCCCGGGGCAGTAATTACTTAGCTCAGAAATGCATTAGTCTGTCAGACAGTTTCGATCGGGAAGATTGATGCATTGCTTGCCCCGGTAAAACATTATGCACGCTTGGGGGCTTTCATATGCTGGCACGCATGGGGGATAATCTACACAGAAAAAAAGAAGCTGAAAGGGGGCATTATTGATATTTCTGTGCAATTCTAGGGAAACTTCCCTTTGCATGATAGCATGCAGGCCTGACACATGCCATTGACTCCAATTCACTGGAAGGGCATGAAACTTCAATTAATATTTCTGTGTAATAGGGGGAAATTCTTACTAAAAGAACATTACCCCCTTGCATGATAGCATGCAGACCTGAGTCCAATTCCAAAAGGCTTTGCTCTGAAATAATATATACACACGTGAAACTTTGAGAATATTCACTGCAAGTTCAAAGTCCAACTTTGACTGTAATGAGCAGATATCCAGCTCATAGCTCCTGGGTCTGATACTCAGTAGAATGTGGGCATAGCCCCATGGCATATATGCCTTGTAATCAAGAGTATCCTGGGTCTGATACTCAGTAGAGCGTGGGCATAGACCCATGGCTTATATGCCTTGTAATCAAGAGGCTCCTGGGTTTAAGGCCTCCCCGATGGTGAAGTGTTAATATTGCTGCCTTGTAATCAAGAGCTCCCGGGTCTGATACCTGGTAGAGTGTTAAGGCCTCCCTGATGGCAAAGTGTTGGTATTATTGCCTTGTAATCAAGAGGCTCCCGGGTTTGAGGCCTGGTAAAGTGTGTGAGATTGAAATACATGTGGCAGAATAATATCCCAACACGTGAGACTTCGAGAATATTCACTGCAAATCCAAAGTCCAATTTTGACTGTATTTAGCTGATATCCAGCTGATAGCTCCCGGGTTTGATACCTGGTAAAATGTGTTATACAACAGCATAATAGAGCAAAACTACTCTATATTGGGATCACCAGAGCCTAGTTATTGCTGTTGTCTGGGTAAAAAAGCACTAGCTCAGCCACTAACTGCTGTTATAATTGTTTTTGCATATTATCCATAGTTCTGTTTTTTTGGACCAAGAAATTTTATATAAACAAACAACAAAAATGCCAAACTTGAAATATTGCAATCAGTGTAATAAAAATATATCTAGTTCTAATTGGGCTAGGCACCGGCATAATTGTGATCCTAAGAAATGCAGAAAGTCTACAAAAATATGCCCAAGATGCCATAAAATATTAAGCAAAGCATATTACAATAGGCATAAGTGTACTTGTTATTTACAGTCATCAACATTGCCCTCACAGCCATCTACATCTGGTCTGAAAAGGAAGCTTGAAACACCTATTAAGGCTAGAGCAGCAAAGCAGCCATGCATTGCACCACCTATCCATAGCAGTTTTAATGGCCAACTTAGGGATCACCGTTTTGTATCAAAGCCAAAATGTGACATTAAGAATTTTTTGAACATTATAAATCCTGATGTGCAGGCAATTCTAAATGCACAAAAAGGCTCTTATAAGCTGTCCCTCAAATTGTTTACACAATATAAGAAACCAAATGGCACAAAATTTACACAGCCCCACATAACAGAAACTGTAGCTATATAATCAAATACAAATTCAGACAAAATAATAAGCAGTTTGATAGATCAATTGAATATTAAACACTCTGAATTTGCTGCAAAAGAATCGGGTTGGAGCCTATGTGGATCTCCACACAAGTTATATATTAATATTTCTGAATTCAGCCCACTACAAGGTTCTACATATCTGCCATTACCTGCCAATATCAAAAACAAAAAAGCCGTGGTTAACATAAAAAATAATGATGAGAAATGTTTTCTGTGGTGTATTTTAGCTGCTTTGTGTCCAGTTTTAAGGCATCTTAAACTTATTATAAACAACATGAACACAATTTTGGTGATGCTATGGAGGGCTTAGAATATCCAATGTCTGTTCAGAATATTGATAAATTTGAAAAAAAAAAAAGGCCAGGGATATCAATGGTAAACAATTATCCATTAATGTATTTATTTGTTCTACTGCCCGTGGCAATTGCTTGACAGCACCTCTCAGAATCAGTACACTTGATGATGATTCTGCTGTCCCGATTGATCTGCTCTTAATTGAAGGGGATGACACATAACATTACACTCTGATACACAGTCTTGAAGCTTTAGTCAGAAAACAACAAGGCAAATCCAATACAATACTCAAGTTGTGCAGAAGATGTTTGACTGCATTTGATGGTCAAAAAATAATAAATGGGTTTCGGGAACAAAATGCAGAAATTGCTAAAAACAAGTTAATTGAGCATTGAAAATACCCTGGCAACCATAAACCTGTTCATATGATGATGCCTAGTCCAAGTGAAAATGCCAAATTCAAAAAAATTTGAAGCCTTGTTGGAACACCCAGCATATATAGTCTGTGATTTTGAATCAAACCTCAAACCCCTTGCATTATGCAGCCCAGATCCTGAAGAATCTTCAATTACATCATACCAGTTACATGAGCCTTCTAGTTTTTATTATGTTGTTGTACAGGATGGTGTTGTTAGTGAAGAATATTTATACATGGGACCAGATGCCATCAAAGAATTTGCACATAGAGTAGAAAATGAATGCCATGACATAGCATCTAATGTCTTATTAAAATCAAAACCTATGATGCCTTTAACAGAGGATCAGATTGAAGATTTCAACAATGCAGAAAAATGCCCGGTATGTGATTCTGAATTTTCAGATACAAATATCAAGGTTCATCACCATTCTCATACAGATGGTAAATTCAAAATGGCCCTGTGTAATAGCTGTAATATTAAGATCCAGAGACCAAAATTTGTCCCCATATTTTGCCATGGTGCATCAAATTGTGATTTTCATCATCTGATCAGGTACGAGGGGTTTGACAAGCAGAATTTAAATATTTTAGCAGAAAATAATGAGAAATATATTGCTATTAGCAAGATAATTAAAGTTAATGGTGTTCCCATTCACTTAAGAATTCTTTATTCCTACAGAATTCTGTCAGCTAGCCTGGCTACACTGGCCACTCAATTATCTGATGATCAATTCAAAATCACATGTGCTTTGTTTCCAAATCAGGACCTGAAATTAATTAGGCGGAAGGGGGTATACCCATATGACTATGTTACAGATTTTTCTAAATTTGATGAGTGTTCTCTGCCACCACAACAAGCATTCTACAGTAAACTCAGGGCATCCGGAATCACTGATGATGATTATCACCATGCCCAGTTGATGTGGAACAATTTAAAATGCCAGACATTTGGTGATTATCATAAGGCATATTTAAAACTTGATGTGACTCTCTTAGCTGATATACTTCAGGCATTTAGAAAATCATCGATGGAAAATTATAAGCTGGATCCAATGTATTTCTACAGTGCTCCAGGCCTAGCATGGTCTGCAATGTTTTTAAACACTAAAATGCAATTGGATCTGATCCAAGATCAAGATATGTATCTGTTTATGGAGCAATGTATAAGAAGAGGCATGGTGCAATGTTCTCAGAGATATGCCAGAGCAAATAACAAGTATATTCCCAATTATGATCCAGCACTGCCATCAAGTTATATACTGTATGTAGATGCCAACAGCTTGTATGGTTATGCTATGATGGATAAATTGTCATTTGCAGGGCTTGAGTGGGTTGAAGATTTCAATATTGACATTGGCCTGTTCTTAGAAGTTGACCTGACAATTCCTGATGATTTACACAACACATTTTCTGATCTGCCCTCAATTCCTGAGGTTAAGTGTTCACCTGGCTCTAAACAGAAGAAGCTCATGATGACTCTAGAGCCAAAACAGGATTATGTCATATATTACAAAAACCTCCAGTTCCTGATGAATCATGGTGTTCAAGTGACCAAAGTTGGCAAAGTCTTAAGATTCAGACACTCAAGATGGTTGAAGCCATATATTGATACAAACACAGAGCTTCGAACATCTGCAATGAGCCAATTTGATAAGACCTTGTTTAAATTGATGGTAAATTCAGTGTATGGCAAAACTATAGAAAATGTCAGAAAACATACTGATGTTAAATTAATTACTGACCCCAGCTAGAGCAAAAAATTGATTGCAAAGCCTAATTTCAATTATAGAAGAATTTATGATGAGAATATTGCACTTTTTAATATGAAAAAAACAAAGATTAAGTTTGATAAGCCTATTTATGTAGGGGCGGTGATATTGGAATTGGCCAAATTACACATGCTGGAGCTCTATTATGATGTGTTGAAGCCTTTTTATGATGATTGTGTAAAACTGATGTACATGGACGCAGATAGCTTTATTCTTGATATTCAGACATTTTTTGTCTGAATATCAAGAATAAAGCTTTCGTACCTGATCAGATGATGAAAATCATAATTAGATGCACCATGGCAAAATAAAGGGACAAATTTTGGTCTCTGGATCTTAATATTACAGCTATTACACAGGGCCATTTTGAATTTACCATCTGTATGAGAATGGTGATGAACCTTGATATTTGTATCTGAAAATTCAGAACACCATCCTGTACAACAACATAGTAAAAACTAGAAGGCTCATGTAACTGGTATGATGTAATTGAAGATTCATCAGGATCTGGGCTGCATAATGCAAGGGGTTTGAGGTTTGATTCAAAATCACAGACTATATATGCTGGGTGTTCCAACAAGGCTTCAATTTTTTTGAATTTGGCATTTTCACTTGGACTAGGCATCATCATATGAACAGGTTTATGGTTGCCACAGTATCTTAAATGTTCAATTAAATTGTTTTTAGCAATTTCTGCATTTTGTTCCCGAAACCCATTTATTATTTTTTGACCATCAAACACAGTCAAACATCTTCTGCACAACTTGAATATTGTATTGGATTTGCCTTGTTGTTTTCTGACTAAAACTTCAAGACTGTGTATCAGAGTGTAATGGTATGTGCCATCCCCTTCAATTAAGAGCAGATCAATCGGGACAGCAGAATCATCATCAAGTGTACTGATTCTGAGAGGTGCTATCAAGCAATTGCCACGGGCAGTAGAACGAGCTGGACGATTTGGAACAGTATTCAAGGCGCGAGTGTCTCCTTATTTACGGAGTGCAGGAGAACGTCCAGGAGAACGTGGAGGAGAAGGTCCTGGACTTATTCCGAAATAAGATGCACGTCGACATCAAGAGTGACCAGATCGCGAGGTGCCATCGTTTGGGAAAACCAAACCGTAGCATGGCAGAGGCCGTGCAGGAAGGAAAACGCTGCATTATTGTTAAATTCGCAACCTACAAAACCAGGCACTCCGTGTGGTCGGCGAAGAAAAAGCTAAAAGAAGCCGGGTCGCGAATCTACATCACCGAGTCGCTGACTCCAGTGCGACAGGAGATGCTGCGGGCGGCGAAAGAGAAGTTCGGTCGCCGCGCGTGCTACACGGAAGATGGCAGGATCGTGGTGCGCACCGCTACCGGGCGGAAACTCACTATTACAAGAATGAAGGAACTATCCCGATTGGCCCCTGAGCCTTACCCCTCAAAAGACTAGACCCATAAACAAGACTGCTCGGACTCCTTAGCCACTTTAACATTAGTAACCGGTTAACATTGAAATACTTTTAATATTTCTTTTATTTTTATCATTCTATATTTTTTTTTATTATTATTATTACTAGTTTTTTTTTTCTCTCACAAACTTAAGTGTATAATCAAAGTGTATATCCGTAATGAACATCCTCATTTCATTTCTTAGTTATATGTATTATGAACGTGTGTTTGAAATCGTTTCCCTATTATGTCCATTGTGTGTGTCTTGTGTGTCAACCATATCCCTTTATGCGAATGTTTATGTTTCTCTGCGTGTGCTCAAGTGTTCCGCAAGTGTTTCGGTGTGCGCTACTGGGAATTATTTCATACAGTTTTCTTTAAGTGATGTTTTAGCGTCAAATATACCTGTGAATCACGAACATCCAAGACTTCACAAGAAGGCAACATGTAAGTACCCGAATTTCCTTATGTCTTTCTTCTCCCAATTTGCACCTACGTTCCTATTTGAAATAATGCTAAAATACGCTATGACGTTATGGAAGGGAAGGTTCGATTTCCCTCAAGCTCGCAACAAATGGTACCCCTGTCTTTGTTTTCTCCCTGATGTCGACTCCACCGCCTGAAATTCCTGCAACTAACGGTTTCCTCCCTCCCGGTCATCGCCCCCCAAGGCCACCCTTCCTGACGCTCGCTCAAGCGAACGTCAGGTCCTTGTCGTCACCAAAATTAGAGGAGTTGGCGACCACGGTGCTCGAGTCTGCTTTCGATATCTTCCTGGTCACCGAGAGCTGGTCTTTCCGCGAAGCCCTCGCCTCGACCTTCTCCATACCGGGTTACGCAGCAATAAAAAAGGATAGAACAACAAAGGGTGCGGGTGGCCTAATCTTGTATTACCGTAAAGACCTAAATGTCAAGATCATTCCCTCTTGCAACGAAATTGACGACGAAGTCGAAATGATTAGCGTAACTGTGAAGCTCCAGCATCTAACTCTGGGAATAATTGGTGTGTACAAAGCCCCTAATATATCGTATACAAAATTATCGCGCCTAGAAACCACGATCTCGGAAGTTTTTCCACTCGTTCACAAATTACTTATTTTAGGTGACGTAAACGCAGATTTCCTTTCTCCCCATAAACCAGAAACAGTATATTTACAATCAATAATCGACTCTTTCGGCATGGTTCAGATCATTAACCGACCAACCAGAATAACGGCAACCACCCAATCACTCCTCGATGTGGTAATAACGGATGACCCGGATCTTGTACGCTCATTTAACGTAACCGCTCCCGTCGGAACGTCCGACCACTGTCTGGTAAACGCGACACTTGCCATCGAAAAACCAAAATTAATTAAACAGTTTATCAAATCTCGAAACTTCTCTACCCTCGACAAAGAGATATTCGATAGGGATGCTGCGACAATTGAATGGATGCAAATTGATAGCTTCGACAACATCGATGATAAAGTACACTTCGTTACTCAAAACGTAATAAATCTCTTCGACAAGCATGCGCCCCTTGAAACTAAATTAATAAAATCAAAAAACTCTCCGTGGATATCCGAAAACACAAAACTGCTCATGAAACTCCGTGACAATGCCCTAATAAAATATAAGCGCACAAAATCCCAGGCAAACTGGGACTGTTACAAAGAACTGAGAAACTTCACCACCTCGGTCCAACGGCAAGAAAAGAAAGCATATTTTAATCATCACCTCCGCTGCAACAATAACAGCAAAGAGTTGTGGAAAAAAATAAAAACGTGGGGAGTATATAGTAAAAATATGAACAACGAGATACCTTCCGACCTGAGAAACGTAGATTCAATTAACCGGCATTTTTCTAGCGTATGCAGCAAATCGAATGTCTCAGAAGATGCCGTTAACAAAACTCGAGAGTTCTTTGATGGTAACACTTTTAACGAAAGCGCTCAAACTTTCCACCTGCAAGAAATAAACGAAGCCGAAACAATGAAAGCGATAAACGAAATATCATCCAATGCATCTGGTAATGATGGAATATCTATAAAAATTATTAAACTGTTATTACCGCACATCTTACGTCCTCTGACGCACATCGTAAATTTCTCATTCCGGACTGGACAATACCCGACCAGCTGGAAGACAGCACGTGTTGTTCCGATACCAAAGAAAAAAGTAATAACGTCCCTGAATGACCTTCGACCAATAAGTCTCTTACCTATATTTTCCAAAATCACTGAAAAAATTGTTAACAAGCAAACTCGCAAACACGTCAATGACCTAGATCTGCTTCCGAAATGTCAATCCGGTTTCCGTCCCTCACACAGTACGGCAACGGCTTTACTTAAAGTAACCGACGATTTATTACGATCAATCGACAAGAGAATGGCAGTAGCGTTAGTATTACTGGATCTCACTAAAGCCTTTGACAGTGTCCATCATGACCTGCTCTTGAGCAAATTAAAATACTACAATTTTTCACCTCCCGCTGTCCGATGGTTTAGATCGTATCTGAACAACAGACAACAGAGAGTATTCATAAACGCTGCCACGCCTCCTCTCTCTCGCACCCTGCCATTGGAAACTGGTGTCCCACAGGGATCCATTCTAGCCCCTCTCCTCTACACCATTTTTACAGCCGACTTACCTACCGTAATCAATCACAGTAAAGTTCATTTTTACGCAGATGACACTCAACTACAAATTCCTTTTCCACCGAAATCGCCAGATGCAGCCTTAGCTTTGCTCAATGATGATTTATCCAACATAAATACCTGGTGTAAAAGTAACGGTCTAAAAATAAACCCACAAAAATCAACTTTCTCTCTTATTGGTTCCCGAAATAGTATTTCTCTGATAAATCCTAACGAGATATGCATCAAACTAGACACATCTATAATCCCTTATTCAACAAATGTGAAAAACCTAGGCGTCATTTTCGATGAACACCTTAACTGGGATATTCATGTACAAGAACAAATTAAAAAAGCTTACTCCGTGCTAAGATCGCTGTACAGCTTTAAAGAATGCCTAAAAACAGAGATTAAAATGAGACTAATCCAATCACTTATCTTTCCTTTACTGGACTACTGCGACGTAATTTTCGGACCAAATCTATCCGTTCGAAACAAAACCAAAATCCAGAAAGTCCAAAATTCATGTTTCCGTTTCGTGTACCATATAAGAAAATACGATCATATCCTCCCAACCCTAAACGCAAACAAAATGTTGAACATGACCAGACGCCGAAAATTACATCTGTGTTGTTTTATTCATAATCTTCTACAAACCAAAACACCTAGAAACCTATTCCAGAAATTAAAATTCAGAAGGGAAATACATGATTACAAAACAAGGGGAAAATCGAAACTTGAACTTCCAAAGCACACACTAGTGCTTTTCGAATCATCATTTACGTATTCAGCTGCAAGAGCGTGGAATGAACTTCCTCCTTCCATGACGTCCCTCACTAATCGCAACAACTTCAAAGACAAACTAAAAACTCTATTGTTAAATGAACAATATCTGTGTTCCAGCACTCACGAATAATAGCTCGCATATCTGACCCAACTTCCTAATAACAATGATTTTCATCTTCATTTTGCTTGTTTACTTTTCCCCTTACATGTTGCCTACCCCTAACAATATTTTGTCCTTTCTCGCATATTAAGAACATTTATATGTTTTTTACACATAACATTAATATTAATTTGTATTATTCTTAACCATATGACACCAAGCACAATTGTGTCAATTAATTTGTGTATCCTTGTGTATTTCATTTCAATCTTTTTATTATTATTATCATTTTTTTTTAGAGTGTAGACGAGCCTTTGTTCTCAATTTTGTATTTGTTCTTTTTGTGTCTTCCTTATGTTTCTCTCTTTCTTCTTTGTTTGTTATTGTACAAACATTTAGTAGGTAGAATGTATTTAGTATGTATATATATCCATCGGGGTTAGGTGGTAGAACAGCCGCAGGCTGAACCTCGCCCTTTAATAAAGGAAAATTGAAATTGAAATTGAAATTGAAACAAATAAATACATTAAAAGATAATTGTTTACCATTGATATCCCTGGCCTTTTTTTTCAAATTTATCAATATTCTGAACAGTCATTGGATATTCTAAGCCCTCCATAGCATCATCAAAATTGTGTTCATGTTGTTTATAATAAGTTATTCTCTCAGGATGCCTTAAAACTGGATACAAAGCAGCTAAAATACACCACAGAAAACATTTCACATCATTATTTTTTATGTTAACCACGGCTTTTTTGTTTTTGATATTGGCAGGTAATGGCAGATATGTAGAACCTTGTAGTGGGCTGAATTCAGAAATATTAATATATAACTTGTGTGGAGATCCACATAGTCTCCAACCCGATTCTTTTGCAGCAAATTCAGAGTGTTTAATATTCAATTGATCTATCAAACTGCTTATTATTTTGTCTGAATTTGTATTTGAATATATAGCAACAGTTTCTGTTATGTGGGGCTGTGTAAATTTTGTGCCATTTGGTTTCTTGTATTGTGTAAACAATTTGAGGGACAGCTTATAAGAGCCTTTTTGTGCATTTAGAATTCCCTGCACATCAGGATTTATACTGTTCAAAAAATTCTTAATGTCACATTTTGGCTTTGATACAAAACGGTGATCCCTAAGTTGGCCATTAAAACTGCTATGGATAGGTGGTGCAATGCATGGCTGCTTTGCTGCTCTAGCCTTAATAGGTGTTCAAGCTTCCTTTTCAGACCAGATGTAGATGGCTGTGAGGGCAATGTTGATGACTGTAAATAACAAGTATGCTTTCTGCATTTCTTAGGATCACAATTATGCCGGTGCCTAGCCCAATTAGAACTAGATATATTTTTATTACACTGATTGCAATATTTCAAGTTTGGCATTTTTGTTGTTTGTTTATATAAAATTTCTTGGTCCAAAAAAACAGAACTATG
The DNA here is from genome assembly GCF_977018435.1 of Lepisma saccharinum. Lineage (NCBI taxonomy): Eukaryota > Metazoa > Arthropoda > Insecta > Zygentoma > Lepismatidae > Lepisma > Lepisma saccharinum. The sequence goes on from NW_028143203.1 coordinate 150,226, forward strand.
GATAATATGCCAAAACAATTATAACAGCAGTTAGTGGCTGAGCTAGTGCTTTTGTACCCAGACACCAGCAATAACTAGGCTCTGGTGATCCCCAATATAGCGTAGTTTTGCTCTATTATGCTGTTGTATAACACATTTTACCAGGTATCAAACCCGGGAGCTATCAGCTGGATATCAGCTAAATACAGTCAAAATTGGACTTTGGATTTGCAGTGAATATTCTCGAAGTCTCACGTGTTGGGATATTATTCTGCCACATGTATTTCAATCTCACACACTTTACCAGGCCTCAAACCCGGGAGCCTCTTGATTACAAGGCAGCAATATTAACACTTCACCATCGGGGAGGCCTTAAACCCAGGAGCCTCTTGATTACAAGGCATATAAGCCATGGGTCTATGCCCACGCTTTACTGAGTATCAGACCCAGGATACTCTTGATTACAAGGCATATATGCCATGGGGCTATGCCCACATTCTACTGAGTATCAGACCCAGGAGCTATGAGCTGGATATCTGCTCATTACAGTCAAAGTTGGACTTTGAACTTGCAGTGAATATTCTCAAAGTTCCACGTGTGTATATATTATTTCAGAGCAAAGCCTTTTGGAATTGGACTCAGGTCTGCATGCTATCATGCAAGGGGGTAATGTTCTTTTAGTAAGAATTTCCCCCTATTACACAGAAATATTAATTGAAGTTTCATGCCCTTCCAGTGAATTGGAGTCAATGGCATGTGTCAGGCCTGCATGCTATCATGCAAAGGGAAGTTTCCCTAGAATTGCACAGAAATATCAATAATGCGCCCTTTCAGCTTCTTTTCTTCTGTGTAGATTATCCCCCATGCGTGCCAGCATATGAAAGCCCCCAAGCGTGCATAATGTATTACTGCGGCAAGCAATGCATCAATCTTCCCGATCGAAACTGTCTGACAGACTGATGCATTTCTGAGCTAAGTAATTACTGCCCCGTGCATAAAACTGATCAAAGATTAGGAAGAAAACAGGTAACAGTTCAATTTGCAGCCTGCCTTTGTCCAAGGTAATCCTGTATTGTATTAGATCTGTAAGTTATTAGAGCATGAGGATATGAAAATTTTTGGCATAGTTTCAAGTGTGGCCATAACAATATCAAGAGGGGCATATTTTTGACAAGCTTATGGACAACAATCTCACAGATGTAGCTTTTGCACACATGGCCAAACCAATCTGTTGAGGCTTCTTCATTTGTACACTAGAATTGAGGATTCTTGGGATTTTGACAGAGTAACACACTGTAAGCAATAAGATCATATAGACAACTTGACATAATTTTAAGTGTAGCCAAATCTGTCTATTGAGGGTTCTTCATTTGTACACTAGAATTCAGGATTCTTGGGATTGAGAACATATCACACTTGGGCAATTGAGCCATATGGGCATCTTGACATAGTTTTAAGTGTAGCCAAATCATGCTGTTTAATCATATGGCTCTTCGTTTGTATGCTTTTTGTCCTCATCCTATAGTATTTTATAAGTTGCTCGTGATTCTGGTGTCAGCGCAAGTACAGTGAGAAGGATTTAAAGGATCAAGATATCATCCGTACCACTTGTCCTTGCATCCAGAGCTACACGGAACTGATTTTCAAGGCAGGCTTGACTTTTTCATGTGGTCTCAAGCTCAAGTGAATGCAAATGTTCGATTCTTTGACGAAATGATTTGGTCTGACGAGGCTACATTTAAAAGTGATGGTCAGGTAAATCGGCACAACATGCATTACTGGGCCGCCGAAAACGCGCGGTGGATGCAAGAGGTTGATCATGAACGTAGATGGCCTGTGAATGTGTGGTGTGGAATCATCGGCGTACGAATAATTGGACCTCATTTTTATCAAGCAAGGCTTACGGGTGTCGTGTAAAGCACATTTCTTCAAGAACAATTGCCCAGTCTTCTCGAAGACGTCCCCTTACCATCAGAACACACATGTGGCTACAACAAGATGGCTGCGCAGCATATTTTGAGCTGACAGCGAGGAATCTGGTGAATGCAATGTTTCGTGGTCGCTAGGTAGGTAGAGGTGGGCCTATACCCTGGCCTCCTAGGTCACCAGACTTAACATGTTTAGATTATTACCTCTGGGAACGACTGAAAGAAATCGTTTTTCAAAATCGCCTACAACGAGGACGACATGATGGAGCGCATAGTTGTTGCATGCAGGCAGATTTGTGAGGCAGAAGTTATTGCAGCACAGAATGATTTCAGTGTCCGTGTGCAGAAATGCATTGAGACCGAGGGAAGATATTTCAAACATCTACTGTAAGTTGGTAAATGTGCATCACACTGGGTGCTTTACATATTCTTCCAGTTTTTGCTGTCCATTGGTTTCTAATCCCTTTTTCGTTTTTCTTATCATCATTTCAGTTAGGCCTATTTCTCTTGTAAAACAATGGTTTGTCAATCAATTGTGAGAAAAGGACCTTTTTCGTTGGCGAAGCAGCCGCTAAACACGCCAAAGAATTCCTAATTGTGCATGACAGTAAACCATTCTTTGCCAGTCCTAAGCCTGTAGAAAGTGTGAAGGGCGGTCAAAGTTGCAGCTCAAACAAAACTTACAGTTGTACGGTGTTTCAAGAACGGACCAATTACCATAATTGTTTGTACAGGATCTCATGTACTCTGTCCAGTGTTTGTGTCTTGCTATTTACGTACGTAATTTCTCACATTGGAACACCAACTCAGGGGTCGGAAATGTTTTGGTCGCCATTTTGAAACCGGTCAGTGGATTACAAAATCATGTTCGCATCATTTTCACGTTTTCTGTGACCTTTAAAACGAGGTATTACTCGACCCCCCTTGCCAATTGAAATTTTCAAGTCCTTCCCTAACTTTAGACCCCCCTTTTTCGGTCACGCGGTTTCATCCTTTTTTAGTCCCGCAGTTATCATGTAGCATATCGTTGTAAAGCTTGTGTCCTGCACTTTCCGAAACTGTTATGGTGCTGCACAAACTCGGTATACTTGATTTGGCTCACCTTCCTTTTTTTTGCAAAACCATTTTCTTCACGAAAAACGGTAGTTGGTACAGACAAATGTTTCATATGACAATCGTATTTTCCCCCGTCTTTCCGAATCTGCATTCCAAACATACCCTTCCCATTTGAAAATCGCACGAGCGGGGCATGTACCCACACTGAAACCACAAAGGGTGGCTTTCGGGCTGTTGCAAATACTTTCAACGGATTCATTGGGTCCTACTTACTCGTGCATCTTTTTGATTCAACTTCATACGATCTCCCGTTCTCGAGAAAAAGTAATGTCTCTGAAACAATATATATAAAGGGTGTTTTTTTAGAGGCGGAGATCTCTAAACTGGCAACACTGTTTTCGGTTACAGCATAGAAGGCAGTTCCCACTTGTTTCGAAGTCAGTTTGGTTTGGCAAGCCATCATGAATAGACTCACGCCGGAGCAACGGTTGCAAATTGTGTAACTTTATTTTGAAAATCATGGTTCCGTTCGACAAACTCATCGAACATTACGTGCAATTTACGGTGCTCATAATCGTCCATCAGAGCGATTAATTCGAGGAACTATGGATCGTTTTCGCAATAGATTTACTCTACACGATAATATGCATCCCGTAAGACGTCGTACAGTGCGGAAAGAGCAAGCAATAGGAGTAGTGCAGCGTAGTGTTGATGATGATCCAAATGCCTCGATTCGTTATCGTGCTCAACAATTAAACTTGTGTCCATCCACGTTATGGAATATTTTGCGTTAGATCTTGGTTTACGTGCGTACAAGATTTAACTGGTACAGGATTTGAGGCCACATGATCATCGTTCACGCCGTACATTTGGTGAATGGGCTGAAGGACAAATTGCTTATGATCCACAATTTCATTTGAAACTTTTGTTCAGTGATGAAGCACACTTTTAGTTAAATGGTTATGTCAATAAACAAAATTGCCGCATTTGGAGTGATGGTAATCCACAAGCCATTGTCGAAACACCATTACATCCAGAAAAGGTGACGGTGTGGTGCGCTCTATGAGCCCGTGGAATAATTGGTCCGTATGTCTTCAAAAATGATTTTGGTCAGAATGTGACAGTCAACGGTGCGCGGTACAGGTACAGGGACATGATTGCTAACTTTTTCGTGCCTCAATTGCAAGACATGAATGTGGCAGACATGTGGTTTCAGCAGGACGGGCCCACCTGTCATACAGCGCATGCCACAATTCATTTACTGCAAGAAACGTTCGACGACCGAGTAACTTCACGCAATGACTCTGTTAACTGGCCACCGCGTTCGTGCGATTTGACGCCGTTGGATTCTTATATCTGGGGATGTGTCAAGTCGCACGTCTACACCGATAAACCAGAAACAATTGAGCACTTGAAAAACAATATTCGACGCATTATTGCCGACATACGGCCTGATGTACTGCGAAGAGTGTGTGAAAATTGGACCTCCAGATTACGTCATGTACGCGCCAGTCGCGGTGGCCACATGCCTGAAATCATATTCAAACATTAATGCCATAACATGATCTGTAAAGTACAACCAATTACATGGATATTGAAATAATTTTTCTGTGTTTTATTTTACCTTAAAGATATCCGCCTCTAAAAAAACACCCTTTATATATGAGCAAAAATAGGTTATTCTCGAAAATCGTGAAATACATCACTCTGTCTGTACAGTACGCTGACCCTTTTTTTTAAAAAAAAAATCGTACTTGCTGCTGGATATACAAAGAAATTTCTTCGATACTACATGGTTCGTCTTCCTGATAAAGGAGTGCAACACGGTAGTAGCGAAGGAAACAAAACTACAAGAATGACACATACGTGTCGTTTGAAATTGTGAATAAAAGACCAAGTCTTTGGGGAAACGAACAGTCTTATTCCAGTCACATTGCCATGCACGTGAGGTGTCGTTCGAACTCACAATAAACAACAAGCCAAGGGGGCCATCGACGAACCAATCATGCAGTTTGGGCCAGGTAAGTAGTACGTAAGGGTGCTCATCCAATTTACCTGATACTTCCTTCCGCCGGCAGGACCGATGGCGTCAATCTGTTTCGAAATCGGTGTAACTTTAAGCTACATTTCTTGGTGACCCGCGATCCCAGTTCGCATCTGCAGGGCACGCAACAATATATTGAGGAACGAATCAACGGAGACTCTGTAAAAAAGGTAAAATTTCTCGCGAGACATCAGTGCTCGGTCAAACGACAATTTACAACACAAGGTAACATTCCACAAATAGTAAAATCACATGACGTCAGGAGACACAGCATTCTTCGATACTACCGGGTTCAAGCCCGTCATCGGCTGTAAAAATACGGAAGTGCTGTCTAAGCAGCTAGGAAGTATTTGCCAGCAGCTTAAAAGAGCTAAGCAACAGAATTCAAGGCTCAGTCAAGTCTCAGAATTCAAAGGACCTCCAGAAGAATACAGCTACCAGGCGATGATCTCGACACCTTTCAGGTCTCAGCCCGGCTGGGAAAACCGAGACGAAGCTTTCGCCTAAGGCAACCGCAGTACATTCGTGAGTTGACTATCTTCAGTAGCACGGAATGCAACTTGTAGCAGTCGGTCAGACCATCGTCCCGGCGCCTTTTCTAGGGCCGATACTTCAAGACCAGCGTGTGCTTCGTCGCCAAGCCACGGGCAAGAAGACTGTGAGCCGTCAAACTCAGGACTCCGTCGTTTGTCGCCTGACGTCCACACTCAACCGCTTGGTCGAGAGGTAAGATGTACGTCGTCTACATCACTTTAAATCATTCCACTCCCTGCCAGAAGCCTGTCAGCGAAATTGTATGGGAACCATAAACGTAACCTAGCTCTACCATCTGAACCCTAAAGCGTTCATAGTAACAATCCCCATAGTGTAAGTAATTAGAATCAGTGAATGCAACATGTTGGAGTTGCTTTGGGCTACTGTGTAATTTTGTACACTCCAGTACAAGTTGCGCGTAAAAAAATTTAACCCCTCAGTTTCGAATCATGGCAATGTTGCAATAGGCGCAATGTCAATTTTATTCGCTCCCATACAAATTGTTTTAAATTCATGGCGAACGTGCGAAACCTGAGCATAACTTTTGCATCCTACCGCACATGCCAGTACAGCCCGTATTAACTTCTTCATTCATATCAAAGTAGAGTAATCAACCCGGTTCTGCGCCCTAAAATGGCGCTCGGTGGGGCTCGGTGGAGCTCACTTAAGACAAATATCTTAATCTTTAAGAAAATCGACTTCCGGTATCTCAAGATGTTACTTCCGGTCTGTCAAGAAAATTTTCTTAAGACAAAAATCTTAAGACGTTTTCCAAGATATTGATTTTCTCGGCTCCTAATTGAGCTAGGATGATGATTTTAGGTTTGTTGGATAGGATTCGACGAGAACTATTCGACTAGCAAATAAAATCGATTCCACCCCCTCGAAGTTTCGGAAATACAGACAATTTTTTATTTTTTGAGAAACTTGATTTTAATTTTCCAAGTCCCGGTCAAATGTTTGTATATCGTGACCTTTGTAAACCTCTCTCTCGGGAACGATGTGCCACACACACACACATACACACACACATACACACACACACACGCGCGTGCCTGTATTGTGACGCAAGCAAACAAACAAAATAATAATAATGGTTGTTTTTTTTAGGATTCCTGGCCCCTATAACCCCGCCAGGAGTGCGTGGTGCCCAACCAAAAAAGTAAAAGGTTTTCCTGTATGGCCTTCGAACGTAAAATTGATTGACGTGGGGGGCGAATCTCTTCGGGGATGTTTTTTTAATTTGTATATTTACCCGTGCATACTATTCATTATTAATTTAGCCGCGTTCTGTTTGGCGTCTATTTCGAGCAGTTTACCCGGTGATTCGTGACGCCGCGATAAACATCAACTTCCGTACCAGGCGGAACGTCCGCTCCAGCAGCGTGGAATTCGCGCCACTCCCAAGTTCACGCTGAAAGGGGGGAGGCCAGCTGCTGTACGTAACCCCCGACCAGCTTGTGATGGGAAACACAAACATTGCTTGTTCTGCAACGCTTCGCTGAAATAGTAATGCGAGAGATGCCAGTTGAGCTTATGCCCTCGAACCTGGTCCGCGCGCAACACGCTCTGGCAGCACAATTCGGGTCGCCCTGAACTTAGAGGCCTAGTGAGTTGGCAATACTGACACTGACACCACAACCGCATGCGACTTTATCTTTTTGAATGTGTTGATATTCTAACTTGGATTTGTCGTTTTATGCACAGTAAGGCTAACCGAAACTGGACCTACAGTCCAGTACATGTACACAGATGGGAAACTTTATCTTTTTGTCTGTGAAGGTTCTAAGGTTTTGTGAATATGTTGGAAAAGCACTAGTATATACATAGAGCAAAGTTACAAGGTTTTACGTCCCATATGAGTCCTATTGGAAACGTAATGATTAGTGCTTAAACAAGTACATTTTCATAGTTTCACACCTCTACTAGATTGGTAGAAAAATATACTAGTAGGCAATAAAATCTGAAGAAGATTCGTGTCTAGCAAAAATAAGCTAAATAGAATTACACATGCATACAATATTTATTGTGCTTTTTCTATCTACAATCATATTTTTCTTATATATTTTTTTTAAATTTTTTTTTATAGGGTTGACTAAAGCACATATTTGAGGAAGACAACACCACCCATAAATAAACCCCTCAAACTAATACTAATTAGAAGTAGCCTGCAAAATTTTTCTCATAAGGCATTTTTTTTGTAAACACTCTACCACCAACAGATCACATATAAATAAACATACCCCCAAAAAAAATGCGCTCCATGAAAAGTTGCCCTGTGTGCAAAAGAACCATATCAAGCAAACATTTTGCAAGACATTGTCGTACCTGCGTGCCAGGCAAGCATTTGGCTGCCACCGAACTGTGTTCCGGATGCAATAAACACATCGCAATTGCGTATGCCAAGAAGCATAAGCTTACTTGTCTAAGCGAAAGTACATCTGGGGCCCAGCCTTCGACCTCCACCAAGAGGAAGGCAGAAGCTGCCTCCATCAATGCACCACCCGCCAAACGCGTCAAGCCTGCGATGAAAGCAGACCGGTCTGCTTTCGAGCGTTTGTTAGAGGACTTTGTCCTCACTTCGGAGGGCTCATGCGACGTGCGTAGCTTTTTGGAGAACGTGCAAGCCAAAATCATTTCCATCCTCGGCGATGCGCTTGCAACGCACTCCACCAAATTCTACGCATCGCTACGTTGTCAGTACAAGAAGCCGTCTGATGAAATTTACAGCTTCTGCCACAACACCAAGGCGAAGACGCTGCATCTGGCGGATGTCGACAACCTGGAGGTCATCTACAACAAGTTTGCAGAGGAGTTGGTGACCAAACAAGAAGAACATCAAGCCAAGGGCTCGGGGGGCTCGCTGTGCGGTGAACCCCACGAACTGTGCGTCAAACTTTGCAAGTTCGTGCCTCTCTCCGCCTCCAGCTACGTCCCCTTACCACGTACCATTGCGGCAAAGAAGGCTGTCCTGAACATTCAGAACAGTGACGCCAAGTGTTTCGTCTGGTCGGTGCTTGCAGCGTTGCACCCCGTCCACCGGAAAAACCATCCACACCGAGTTAACCACTACCTACCCTACGAGCCAGAGCTGGAAGATGCGATGGCTGGGATCGACTATCCCGTGGAGGTCCCGGACATTCGAAAGTTTGAGGCCCGTACACACAACCCTCGGTTGGCCATCAACGTTTACGGTCTCACTGACAAAAATGTGGTGTACCCCATCCGGGTGAGCGACGTAGAGGACGATGGTGCGCAGGAAATTCACCTTCTGCTCATCAAGGATGAAACTAACCATCACTACACCCTTATCCGTTCCCTCTCTCGGCTTGTTTCGAGCCAACGGAGCAGTGATAGTCACTACGTCGAGGTGTGTCGCAGGTGCTTGTCAATGTTCGATGGACAGGATCAACACAATTACCAACATGTTCGAGGCTCCAACATCGCTGCAGAGAAGCTCACTCGCCACAAGCGCTACTGCAATGCCAACGAGCCGGGTGTGGCAGTCTTGACCAAACCTGGCACTGTGGAGCGTTTCCACATGCACGGTGCCATGGTGGAGCATCCCGCTATCATCATCGCGGATTTCGAGGCCTTCCTCAAACCCCTGTCCACATGCGATCCCGACCCCGAAGTTTCCTCCATCACCCCTTACCAACTCCACGAGGCATCCAGTTTCGCATACGTTGTGGTGCGACGAGACCAGCACATCGCCCCCGAGCCCTACGTGTACCGTGGTCCCGACGCAGCCAAACACTTCCTCGAGAGGATGGTTGTCGAGGCCATCGAGATAGGGAAGGTACTGTTGGCCCCCAAGTCTATCCTCCCACTGTCCTCCGACGATCAACGTAGACACGATGAGGCCATCGCTTGCCCTGTCTGCGTCAAGGAGTACACCGCCAACAGCAGTAAAGTCCAACACCACGATCACTTTAACGGTAGGTACGTTTGTCCTTGGTGCAACGGATGCAACCTCATGGCCCGGGACCCGCACTTCATCCCTGTGTTTTTCCACAACGGCTCGGGATACGACTTCCACCATCTGGTGCCTCACTTTGGGTACGACAACGAGGGAATCAACGTTCTCGCCCAGAACGAGGAGCGTTACATCAGTGTGAGGAAGTGGGTTCGAATCCCAGAATTACGCTCTACCGTCGAGCTTCGCTTCCTCGACTCCCTGAGGTTCCTCCCAGCAAGCCTCGATGCTCTCGCAGGGAAGCTTAGCGACGAGCAAATGCTCATCACCTCCGCGAACTTTCCGAACTTGGACGCAGGTCTCTTCAGGCGTAAGGGTGTCTACCCCTACGAATACGTCACAGACCCTACCAAGTTCGCGGAGACGTCGCTACCTCCCCAGGCGAAGTTCTACAGTCAGCTGCGAGGCTCGAACATCACCGACGAAGAATATCACCATGCCCAGTCCATGTGGCGCGAGCTGGGCTGTCGAACTCTCGGGGACTACCACGACGCCTACCTCAGACTTGATGTGACGCTCCTCGCCGACGTGTTCCAGACGTTCCGTGCAACTGCGAAGACCATCTACAAGCTGGACCCTGCATACTTCTACAGTCTTCCTGGACTGGCATGGTCGGCCATGTTTCTGGTGACGAAGATCGAGCTTGAGCTTCTTTCGGACGTGGACATGATGCTGTTTGTAGAACGTGCCGTGCGGGGTGGAATGGTCCAGGTGTCGCAGCGACACTCGCACGCCAACAATCACCACATGGCCACCGGTTACGACCCCTCACAACCGTCCAGCTTCATCATGTACACGGTCGTCAATAACCTCTACGGACACTCCATGATGCAGCCACTCCCCTTTAGAGGGTTCGAGTGGGCTGACCCTTCCAACTTCGACATCGAAAGCTTCGACGATTCGGAACATGGGTTCTTCGCCGAGGTGGACCTTGAGTTCTCCGAGAAGCTGCAGGATTTGTCCTGCGATCTTCCCCCTGCACCCGAGTTCAAGTGTCCACCCGATTCCAACCAGACGAAGCTCGTCATGGATTTCGAGTCCAAAGAGCGTTATGTCCTGCACTACCAGAATCTCCGGTGGTTGATGAAGCAAGGGGTCACGGCCCACGCAGTTCACCGCATCCTCAAGTTCGAGCATTATCCGTGGTTGAAGCCATACATCGAGCTCAACACCAACCACCGCACCGCAGCCACTTCTGATTTCGATCGCGATTTCTTCAAGTTAATGAATAATGCGGTGTTTGGCAAAACTATGGAGAATGTACGGAATCGCATGGACATAAAATTGGTAACGAGGAAAGCACAATGTCGCAGGCTCGTAGCAAACCCGTTATTCAAATCGAGGACCATTTATAATGAGCAGCTTGCTCTGGTGCATATGAGGAAGAGCGAGGTGAGGCTCGACAAGCCAATTTATGTTGGTGCCTCAGTATTAGACCTGAGCAAGCTGCACATGTTCGAGACGTACTACGACATATTACGTCCACACTACAGTCACAACATCTCGCTTCTCTACACGGACACGGACAGCTTGGTGTACCACGTCCACTCAGCCGATGCATACAGGGATATAGTCACGGTACCAGCTTTGGTTAACCTCTTCGACACCTCGGGCTATCCCCAGCCGAACCAGTACGGCATCCTGCCCCGAAACAAAAAAGTGCCTGGCAAACTCAAAGACGAGAAGGACGGTGATGTAATTCTCGAGTTTGCGGGTCTTCGCGCCAAGGCCTATGCCATCAAAGCCGAGGGCAGCGTTACCAAGAAGGCCAAGGGTGTCGGCAGACAGGTGGTTCGGGAGCATCTTACATTCGAGGACTTTGTCGATTGCCTCAAGACCATGTCGTCGGTTCTAAGAGCAGAACAGCGCATCCAGAGCGTCGACCATATCATCACCACAAACAAAGTTAGAAAAATTGCGCTGGATCCCGATGACGATAAGAGGTGCGTCCTCGAGTGTGGTATTCACACACTGCCATGGGGGCACTATCGCTTAGCAGAAAGCAAAACCTGCAACATATGCCCATCTTCAACAGAAGATTCATAAAAACAAAACAAAACAAAAAAAAATCATTTTGTTAGTCATTACAAAAAAAAACAAAAAAAAACACTGACTGTCATTACAAGAAACTTTGACCGTATTCTTAAATAACCAGCATGCCTATGAACTTGTTCGGTTTCAAAAAACAGATCATCATGGAAACTGCACCGTCCATACCAGATCATGAAGTCTTACCTTCCGTGTTAGCTAAACTCAACGGTCTGTTGATCATTCACCTCAACAGCATTTGGACGAAATTGGATGACGATGTGGGTAAAATTTTTTTACGTCTTCAACAACAATTTACATTTTTTCGAAATTCCGATCAGTGGGAAACTTCAAATCGTCGTGAATCCGGAAAACGTAGGCGAAATCAAAATTTCTACCGGCAAGAACATTTTTCGAATGAAGCACGACAAGATGCTTTCCAACATTGCGTACGATGTGTCTGCAGGAGATTATTTTTACGTGGAACTCCTCGGAGATTACGACAAACTCATTCTTCTCTTCGTAGAATTACGAATCGTCTATCCTATTATAAATAACCGTTAACCAAAAATGCCTAACGACATTTTCGGCAACACCAAGCGTGTAGACCACGCAGAAGAGATTCTCATGTTGGACGTTCGAGTTAAGAAGTTGAGGACCGATTTGATCGCTTTGCAGGAGACCTTAAACAAAAGTTTAGAGTCGGAAATCGCTACGCTCCAAACGCAATGTCTCGACCCCATTCTGAAAATCGATTCCGAACTGAAAACGCTCATAAAAAATTATGTCGACGTACCTTCTTACGACAACGTTCAAAATATACAGTTGAGCGTGGATTCGCTTCAAAATGATTTGGTCAAATTACAGCAATTTCAAGCGAAAAATGAAGATTTGGAAAAATTGAAACTCGAAATCGAAGAACGAACCTCCACAATCGAAAAGAATTTCTCCGAACTTCAAACCGTGGTGAACGATATTGATGTAGAACGCTTGCACGTCGTCGTTTCCAAATTACAAGAAGAATTCACCGGCACGTTGGAAGAAATTAAATCCAAGTTACAGACTCTGGAAGATACCATGGCGAACCTACCATCGTCGGACGAACTGCAGGTCATCGGTAAAAGCGTCGCGAACATAAAAATTCAATTGGAGGCCTATCAAGATTTCGAACACATTCAAACCACCATCGCTACGCTTCAGGCGTCCTTGGAATTGATCAACGAAGAAATTAAAAATATTCACGCTGAAGCGAGAGCGTTGACGAGCATTCAAGACACGTTGAGCACGGTTCAGCAGAAGCTCGAATATTTAGAAAATTTGAACGTCGAATCCAATCTCGCTCACTTTCATCACGTACTGGACAACATACAGGGTGACTTGGAATCGTTACGGACGAGCGTACCTTCGAGCGAAGATTTGGAAAAATTGAAAACGGCGGTGACGGCACTATCCGATTCGAGCGACATCAAAATTTCTTTGAGCGATCTCGAGAGTAGGGTGGCCAATCTCCCCACCTCCAAAGAATTGCACGCTTTGAAAAGGAACATATCACGTATGCTGAAACGACTGGAAACGGAAACGGCGAACGTGGAACAGATTCGAGACGAAATCAGTTCGCTGGTGTCGACGCTGCCCACTTCGCAGAGCGTCGCGGATCTTCACACGCAGTTTACAGAGATGCGAAGCATCGTGAACGATCTTACCGAGAAGATCTCGAAATTGAATCAAGTCGAGAACCTTCAGAACATCGTCGTTAACATCAGAGATCAAGTCGGAGTGCTGGAATCCACGCAGGAATCGACGCTGGCTTCTTTCGGTGCCAAGTTACAAGAACTCAACGAAAACTACAAGCAGTTGAACGTGGAAGTGAAAATCAAACCGTCGTTGTCTGCCGTAACGGATACCATAGTCGAGCATTTGCTGCCCATCGAAAATAAACTCGGACACGTTCACAGTAATCTGCTCGGCGTCGACACTAAATTCGCTAAACTGCATTCTCTGCAAGCCATCGAAATCAACAGCGTACCCAATCAGCAGAGAATCTCCACGTTCGTCGAAGGTTACAAACTGTACATGTTACATCCTTATCATCCGTACTACAAGTTTCTCCTCGATGGCACGATTCAGATCAACGAATTTTCGTACTGGTCTCACGGTAGAAAAGCTAGCGTTCCCACCATGACTTTGATATCGAATCGTGGTGTCCAGAAAGCAGGAAACATTCCTCTGGCACGTTGGAACGAAACGCAACATATATGAAATACACGAAGACGAAGATCTTACCGTTTTCGACGTGAGTGCCGGTGATAAGCTGATTATTCAAAACACGAGCGAGGTGCCACCCTCTTTGAATCCCATCACGCTGGTGCTTCTTTTGAAACGTAATCTCTAAAAAAAAAAAAATGTCTAGGCAAGCCATCGCCGAAGAATTGCATAAACCTGCACGCCGTAACTACGAACGTTTGGCTGTGGTAACCAAGGGCGTCGACGACCTCTGGCAAAGAGACCTCGTGGAGATGAGCAGCGGCAATTTGAAAAATGTACATAAATTGAACAAGGGCAACAAGTACCTCCTCACCGTCATAGACACGTTTTCGAAATTCGCATGGGCTCTACCTTTGAAAGCCAAAACGGGAACATGCGTCACGGAAGCATTCAAGACAATTTTTCGCGAAAGCGGCGGCAGACGACCACGGTTTCTGCAAACGGACAACGGCAAAGAATTTTACAACGCTGTATTCCAAAAGTTTATTCAAAAACATGACATTCGACATTATTCGACCTTCAGTCACATCAAAGCCAGCATCGTGGAAAGATTCAATCGAACCTTGAAAACACACATGTGGAAACGATTCACGCTTAGGGGAAATTACAAATGGGTCGACATCCTGCCGGAACTCGTCGACACCTATAATGATACGGTACACAGAACGATAGGCATGAAGCCGGCTGACGTTACCAAGTCCGACGAGCAGCGTTTAATTTCTACAGTTTACTGTCCAAAGTACACACCCACGACAAAGAAAGCTAAATACAAAATTGGAGACCAGGTGAGGATCAGCAAATTCAAACGGACCTTCGAGAAGGGATTCACAAAAAAATTGGAGCACGGAACTCTTTACGGTGGTTCGAGTTTTACCCGGAAACCGACACACGTATATAATAAAAGATAGTAGCGGCGAGATTTTGAAAGGAAGATTTTACGAAGAGGAACTCTCTAAAACGAAACACCCCGACACGTACCTCATCGAGCAAGTATTGCGCAGGAAAGGTGACAAACTGTTTGTCAAATGGCTGGGACTTCCGGAAAAGAGTTGGATCGACGCGAACAAAGTGATCTTGTGAGTACGTGGAACGTGGTGAAACGTCTACCGGATCCGGAAAGTCAAACGAAGAAAAAGAACGGCGAGTTGCTTCCCGACAGCATCCGCTGTCTGATCGTAGGTCCTTCGGGGTGTGGGAAAACGACACTGCTCGTGGACAATTTTCTCCTCGCACCGAATTGGTTAGATTGGAAGAACAGGCACCTGTACGTGTTCTCGAAATGTTTGGAGCAATCCAAATACCAGCAACTGATGAAAGTGTACGATGGTCTGGACATTGCAACGTTCGCTTCGGAAATAAAACCACTCGACGATTGTCGTGAAAATTCAGTCGTTGTGTTCGACGACGTCATCCTGGAAAATCAAAATTAAATTCGCAACTTTTTCACGCAAGGTCGTCACAAAGAAATGGATTGCTTTTACCTAACTCAAACGTTTTCCAAATTTCCAAAACAGTTACTACGCGACAACGCTAATTTCATATGTTTGTTTCGTCAAGATCACACCAACCTCAAGCATGCGTACGATGACTACGTAGGCGGAGACATGAACTACAATCAATTTTCGGAACGCTGCTCTTCTTGCTGGAACAGTGACGATTTCGGATTCGCGACGATCGACATGACGAGGAAACCCATCGACGGGAAATACAGGAACAAAATCAACAACTTTCTAAACGTTGCAACGTTGTGAGAAACGACGTGTATAAATAACGTCATGACGAAACGAAAAATCGAAGACGAAAATCTCAAGTTGCGAAAATACCTCGCGAAACGCTTCAAAGGTTGGAAATCCGAGAATCGCGGATTCTACGAAGAGAAGAAACGTCAGGATCAACCCGTGATCGATGCCATCAGCGGTCTAGGTAAAGAAATTAAAAATGTCACGGAACAAAATAAAAATTTGATCAACGAACTCGTACCACTCGCAGCTAAAAGTTACGCTGTACCCACACCCATTTCGAGCATTCCTTCGACGCCGTTCGAACTGAAGGACGTACCGGCACGACGTCGAGCCATAGGCAGCACGTCGTCTTCGGATAAGATCGAGTTGGGACCTTTGGCACGAGACTACCTGAGCACGGGGAAGTTCGACAAGGATGAAGTGTTCGGATTGTATCCGAGCATGGAAAGCAACGAAGGCGGCGGTGTGGTGTGGAAGATTGGGAAATCGAAGGTGACCTTCGAAGGCAACGACATTAAAGTCAATTTAGGCGACAAGGATAGTTGGAACAGGTATCCGGGTACGGTGGGACTGTGGGAACTCGTCGCCAAAAAGCAGCCGAAAGATTACACCGACGAAGATTACCAAAGTTACAAGAAAATTCTGATCATGACGGATGCCTTGTACCAGAACAACGACGCCTCGCAGAATAGGGTGAAATCGAGCAGCGGCGAGAAGTACAGGAATCTCATCAAACCGATTTGGAACCAGGTCAAAACAGGCAGCGGCGTCAAACGCTACAACACGTTACCCAAAGAATTCGTTTGGGTTGACGACGTTAGGAAACTCGTGAGTAGATAGTAAATATGCCTTTGAGGCCAACTTTGATTTCTTGACCAAACGACCACAAAAAGTTGAAAAACTCACTTTCTCTCCCTGTTTCGCGCCTCATTTAGTACGCTGACTATGTTTCACGGGTGCAAAAAGGCAGTGATGAGTGAAAGATGAGCTCTCATCCTCTCATCCTTCTCATCTTTCTCATCTTTCTCATTCTCTTTTTATTCTCTCATCTTCCTCTCATCCTCCTCTCATCCTCCCATCTTTCTCTTATCCTCTCATTTTTTTATTTTCTTATTTTCTTATTTTTTGAAAGATGAGTGCATCTTATCGTAATTTTCCAAGTCTGGGACCAAATGTTTATATATTGTGACCTACGTAAACCTCTTTTCTTATTCTCTCATTCTCTCATTCTCTTATTTTTTGAAGGATGAGTGCACTTTATCGTAATTTTCCAAGTTTGGGACCAAATGTTTATATATCGTGATCTTCGTAAACCTCTCTTCTCATCCTCTTATTCTCTCATCCTCTCATTCTCTTATTCTCTCATTCTCTCTACCTTTAGAATATTGTCGTCAACATTAGAGATGAAGTTGGAGTGCTGGAATCAACGGGGCCAAATGTTTATATATCGTGATCTTCGTAAACCTCTCTCTTGGGGGAAGGATGTGGCATATACACACGCGCGCGCTCTCATCCTCTTAATCTCTTATTCTCTCATTCTCTTATTCTCTCATCCTCTCATCTTTTGAAAAGATGAGTGCACCTTATCGTAATTTTCCAAGTCCGGAGCCAAATGTTTATATATTGCGATCTTCGTAAACCTCTCTCTCGGGGAACGATGTGCCACACACACACGTGTGCGTATGCCTCTCATTATTTTCCGTATTGTGACGCAAAAACAAACCTCTCATTCTCTCATGCTCTCATCCTCTTATTCTCTTATTCTCTTATTCTCTTATTTTTTGAAAGATGAGTGCACCTTATCGTAATTTTCCAAGTCCGGAGCCAAATGTTTATATATTGCGATCTTCGTAAACCTCTCTCTCGGGGGAAGGATGTGTCACACACACACACACACACACACACACACACACACACACATACATGCATGCATGCGTATGTATTGTGACGCAAACAAACAAACAAAATAATAATTGTTGTTTTTAGGATACCTGGCCCCTATAACCTCGCCAGGGTGCGTGGTGCCCAACCAAAAATGTAAAAGTTTTCTAATGGCTGCGGTTATAGATTACCACACCTCTGTAGGGTTTCACGTGTTTTTTTTTTTCCCCCAAACTTCCATGAAACCCTACAGAGGACCTCCGTAATGCATGCAACGTGTACTAACAACTCTAGTGTTATTTGATGTTGTGATATTTTTGGATATAGAGTTTTATTGTGAGATATAGATAAAAATAATTATGTTTATTATAATATTTTCTTGATGAAGATGGAGAATGTATGTGTGTGTTACAAATAAAGTTGCATGCTTTTTTTCTAGTGTGTGTGTATGTGTTTTTGATGTTTCGACAGCATCTGAAACGATAAAAAAGAAAGAATTTTATTGTTAATTTTCACGTGTAAAAACAACAACAAATTTTTTGTGCAAATTTTCTGATTGTCTCGTGCTATAGTGATGAAAAAGATATTGTAACTGATAACTAATGAAATTGACATTGTAACTGATCTGAACTAGTGAAATTCGTATTGTGCCATTATAACTGATTGTGCTAGTGCAGAAAATTTCTTATTGTGCAAGAAAAGATGTTAAAAACTTGTTAAAACTGCTCTGTGACCCTCTCGTTCTTCACGTCGTAGGCGAAGGACTTCTCTGCAATCAGGATGACACTGCATAGGGTATCCTCGGGCAAGGCATCGTGGAACTCGCAGACGACCTTGATGTTGGTTCGATCGTTGACCACAACCTTCTTCCTCTTAGATGTGTTGATGACGGTCATGGGTCTCCGTGCTTTGAACTCGCTGGGCGTGTAGTACATGTCCACGCTCCCCTCGGTCACGCGTTTGTAAGCCGAAAACGCTTAGTAAAGATTGAGGTAATCGTTTTTGGTAACGTCGAGGTTGTAATTCTCGCGCGGGAACACTTCGTTGCGTCCATTCTTCAGATAAACGTTCTTGATCTTACAGTCGTCGAATTTGCTGGAATCTTTTTCCTGATTCTTGTCCCTCCCGGTCTGAAAGAGCACTACGACGAAATCTGGCATGTCGAACTGTATGTTGTTGAACTGCGTCGTCACGTCGAATTCCATGTGACTTCCGGACGCCATCTTTTGCACGCACTGGTAACCGTGAAAGTGAATCGGCACCTGTGGATTTTTCAAGATCTCCGCTTTGTACTTGAGGGCGTAGTTCGTTTCGTATTCCACCACCGGCATTCTCAATTCCATGCTTTGGATGACGCACTTGGCTGCTTCGGGTAATGTGTTGGCTATCGGCGTGGTGCCGTCCGGACCTAAAGTAGCGTATCGCATCAGTGCGTCGTTGTCGTTGGTCGCTCTTCGAAACGTGATCCTCAGTCCTCCCTTCCACATGATCTCCTTGTAGTCCGAGAAGAAACCAGGCAGCAGACGCATGGGAAAAAGCACCGTGTGACTTTTCGTCGATATTTTGGCCCCGGATTCGAATCCCCCGGCCTGATAGTACGCTGCGTCCGTTTTGGATAATTTCAAAGTTCCCACTGCCGTCGACGTGATGCCTGGATAATCTATTCTGTCGATGACGGTGTTGTGTTTCCTCACCTCCACCTGCGAGAACAGGTGAGGCACGAAGTTGTCCACGAGTATCAAGTTTGCTGCTGCGGGAAACGTGTCTCCGCTTTCTTTCTTCACCACGTCGAATTGAAGGTAGAGGTCCGCTCTGTGAGGATGAATGAACCCATCGCCTACGTCAACGTCGTATTCGATCTCCCTGTTCGCTTCGTTCAGATTGGCGAACGTGCGACGGTTGGGAGGGAAAGATTGCAATTCGTAACTTTCGATTTGCTCCATTTTACATGTATGGTTATTTATTATACGTTGATCTCCACGATGGCAGTAGTTGTTGCACCTGCGAAATCCACCACGTCTCCTTTCTCGTTCGTCACCACCAACTCTATGTCGTCTATGCGGTTGCGACATACTGGAAAATAGATCGGCGAAGAGGGCGTGTAGATGATTGGTTCCATGAATTCGGAACTGGGTTTGAACGTGGCGATGATTCCCGTCTGCTTGTGACTTCCCAACAATCCGTCCGAGGATTTCGTGATCATACCTTCTGCCACGTTACAGTGTACGTTCAGAGTCTCTATGGCCAAGAATTTAGGAATGTTGGTTGCTGTGTGCTTGATGCCAGCTTCGAGTTTAGTGTCGTTCTCGAAACCTAAAAGTTCTCCCATGGTGCCCAGGTCCACGGTCTCCGTCGCGGATAGGATTTCCACTCTGTGAGTGACCGAATTTTGAGAAAAGTATGTGCCTTTGGGTAACTGAGCTTGCAAAGTGGAAAGATTGTATTGTCCTGGCGTGACGACGATGTGTTCGCTTCCGACGCTAATTTTGTTGTTGTGCTGCGTAACATTAGGTATGAGGTACATGCTGTAGAATGCACGCAGAGCCACGGATTTAGGATAGACAATGTCGTCGTGCAGCGTGAGTTTCAAGATTGAAGATTCGCTCGTGAGATGGAACACGCCCATCCTAGTGATGCTGTTTCAGGTTCCACAGTACTTTCTGGAAATCTTCGACCGTAGGGTTATTTATTTTAGAGAGAAACGCGAGCACGGAGAGGCAGAGATGACCGCAGTTCACGTCTCCGAAATCTTGAATGCGTTCGTCGTTGTAGTATATAGAGGTTTTGCTCGTTTTCAGATAATGAATTAAATTTGTAGGTGGAACACCTCCGAAAGAATCGAAAACGAATGCTTTATCATCATTTTTGTGGTAACATATCCAATGCGTGCCTAAATTTTCTTGACCGTCCAAGTTGACTACGCCGCATTCTCTTCTTTTCACGCTTGAAGGTAACGAGTCGGACATAAAAACTCCTCTGAAGTGTTTGATTTGTAACGGCCCGATCAGAGATTCAATGTCTCGGTTGGTGAGTGCTTCTGTTTCTTTTTTTTATATTTCTTCAAAGCATCAAGGTTGTTTTTTTGTTTTTTGGTTATACCTTTCCCCTTCTTCTCCATGGCCAGGTTGTGACGTTTCTGTTCTTCCAATTCCGCTTTGTTCTTCTTTGAGTCGATGACGGTTTTTGCGATGGCGGCACTTCCGCCAGCCAAACTTCCAACGGCCCCCAATGCTGCTAGGATGGCCGGGATGCTGAATATGAAACCTCCGATCTTTTGCTGTTTCCGCGAACGCTGCAACCGTCTCAATTGAGGTGTGCTGAGCAGTAATTTCATTCCTTGTCCTTTCGACAAGCAAGAACGTTTCTTCTCGCGTTGTTTCTTGGTGAGTAACCCATCGAGGGCACCTAGATTTTTAAGATTGGAGTATGGTATCTGGTACACGACACCCTTGGGCTTCATGTTGATGCTCTATGTGTTATTTTCACGGTATGTTATTTATATATATTCTGAGATTTTTTTTGTGTAGTTTTTTACGGTATGTTATTTATATATTTTCAAGGCCTCGCAGTCGCTACACAAATTCTATTACGTGCTTCGTTTTCTTGCCAAGAAGTTCCTTTGTCCCCTTGTACACGATTCGAGTTTTGTTCTCGATTAAAATAGATAGCTTCTCGTCGGATAACATGTTAGCGTATCGATCTGGTAAAAATAGACTGTATTGTGCGTTGAGCAACAGGCGTACCTTGGGACCATACTGGGTAGAAACGATTGAACCGGAAGTTATCGTGTAAGGTTTGTCGACTTCCAATTCCCGAATTTTTACATACTCGACTGACAAATTTAGCATTTGTTTTAATGCTTGGAGATCACTCATTTTTTCAGTTGTCATATCGAAGAAGAGAAATTTTCCGTGTGTGTGTTAGAGAAATTTAATTGTTTTTTTTTCACGATGTGTGTTATTTATATATCAAGTTTTTTTTGACACGTATATATTATTATTTTTTTAACAGAGGAAGAAAGTCCGTGCTTCGGAAAACGCGATGATGTGCGTAATGATATCTTCCGTCTCCTGCATAGACTTGTACCAATCTACTGTGTACCATCTTCTTCCCTGCCTTGCCTCGTGCAATTCGTCCAACCTCTCGTTTAATTTTTCCCCTGCAGCCGAAAGCAGAATGTTGAGATCACCACACCTCAGGCCGCTGATCTCCCGAAGATGGTCCTTGAGAACCATTTCACAAGGGATGCGAAATTCCGGCGTCGTTCTTGCCATGATTACAAGTTTATTAACATCTCCGTTAACTACCTTTTTGAATATTTTAGATAGTAGTTCGTGCGGCAAATCAGTTATGCAAGCCATGTTGTTTTTTTTTTTACTGGATGTTATTTATATACCCCACCCCAATTTTTGTTTTGTGTTCATGGCGATGGTGGTACCCAGTGCGGCGACCCGTTCACCCAGCGATGCGTCTCTGCTCACGAACCTTTCGAAAGCTGCGTGCTCTAACTTTCTGTCTGCTTCGTGACGTGCATCCAGATCCGTCTGCGTGGTGTTGTAAGCGATGTCGTGATCTTTGCATGCGACGTCCAACGGATTCACACCCTTGTCTCCTCTCTCCAATCTTTTCTCGAGTTTGGTACCCGGTCCGCAGTACTGGTAGCCAGGTAGATGCATCTCGAAAGGTAACTTGTTGATGATGTCGTTTACGAGTCCCTTTCCTTCGGCCACGTTCCAGAATTTCGGAGGCAGCGTGTTGATGATTTTGATGAGGTAACCTATGCCCTTGTCGTCGTTCACGATGAAGTTGGAAAGTTTCGTGCTGATCATGTCCACGATGCCAACCTTCTCGTTGTAGAAATTACGGTTGCCTGCATTCTCTTCGCCGGCTATCACCAACAATCGGTCCACGAGTTTCCTCACGTCGTCCACCCAAACGAATTCTTTGGGTAACGTGTTGTAGCGTTTGACCCCGCTGCCTGTTTTGACCTGGTTCCAAATCGGTTTGATGAGATTCCTGTACTTCTCGCCGCTGCTCGATTTCACCCTATTCTGCGAGGCGTCGTTGTTTTGGTACAAGGCATCCGTCATGATCAGAATTTCCTTGTAACTCTGGTAATCTTCGTCGGTGTAATCTTTCGGCTGCTTTTTGGCAACGAGTTCCCACAGTCCCACCGTACCCGGATACCTGTTCCAACTATCCTTGTCGTCTAAATTGACTTTAATGTTGTTGCCTTCGAAGGTCACCTTCGTTTTCCCAATCTTCCACACCACACCGCCGCCTTCGCTGGTTTCCATGCTGGGATACAATCCGAACACTTCATCCTTGTCGAATTTCCCCGTGCTCAGGTAGTCTCGTGCCAAAGGTCCCAACTCGATTTTATCCGAAGACGTGCTGCCTATGGCTCGACGTCGTGCCGGTGCATCCTTCAGTTCGAACGGCGTCGAAGGAATGCTTGAAATAGGCGTGGGTACAGCGTAACTTTTAGCTGCGAGCGGTACGAGTTCGTTGATCAAATTTTTATTTTGTTCCGTGACACTTTTAATTTCTTTACCTAGACCGCTGATGGCATCGATCACAGGTTGATCCTGACGTTTCTTCTCTTCGTAGAATCCGCGATTCTCGGATTTCCAACCTTTGAAGCGTTTCGCGAGGTAGTTTCGCAACTTGAGATTTTCGTCTTCGATTTTTCGTTTCGTCATGACGTTATTTATATACGTCGTTTCTCACAACGTTGCAACGTTTAGAAAGTCGTTGATTTTGTTTCTGTATTTTCCATCGTTGGGTTTCCTCGTCATGTCGATCGTAGCGAATCCGAAATCGTCACCGTTCCAGCAAGTAGAGCAGCAGCCTTCCGAAAATTGATTGTAGTTCATGTCTCCGCCTACGTAGTCATCGTACGCATGCTTGAGGTTGGTGTGATCTTGACGAAACAAACATATGAAATTAGCATTGTCGCGTACTAACTGTTTTGGAATTTTGGAAAACGTTTGAGCTAGGTAGAAGCAATCCATTCCTTTGTGACGACCTTGCGTGAAAAAGTTGCGAATTTCATTTTGATTTTCCAGGATGGCGTCGTCGAACACAACGACTGAATTTTCACGACAATCGTCAAGTGGTTTTATTTCCGAAGCGAACGTTGCAATGTCCAGACCATCGTACAGTTTCATCAGTTGCTGGTATTTGGATTGCTCTAAACTTTTCGAAAACACGTACAGGTGCCTGTTCTTCCAATCTAACCAATTCGGTGCGAGGAGAAAATTGTCCACGAGCAGTGTCGTTTTCCCACACCCCGAAGGACCTACGATCAGACAGCGGATGCTGTCGGGAAGCAACTCGCCGTTTTTTTTTCTTCGTTTGACTTTCCGAATCAGGTAGACGCTTCACCACGTTCCACGTACTCATAGAATCACTTCGTCCGCGTCGATCCAACTTGTTTCCGGAAGTCCCAGCCATTTCACCAAAAGTTTGTTGCCTCTCTTGCGCAAAACTTTCTCGATGAGGTACGTGTCGGGGTATTTAGTTTTAGAGAGTTCCTCTTCGTAAAATCTTCCTTTCAAAATCTCGCCGCTACTATCTTTTATTATATACGTGTGACGGTTCCAAGGTAGAACTCGAACCACGGTAAAAAGTTCGGTGCTCCAGTTTCGTGTGAAACCCCTGTCGAACGTTCGCTTCAATTTACTGACACTCACCTGTTCTCCAATTTTGTATTTAGCTTTTTTTGTCGTGGGCGTGTACTTTGGACAGTAAACGCTAGAAATTAAACGTTGCTCGTCAGACTTGGTAACGTCAGCTGGCTTCATACCTATCGTTGCGTGCCGTGTGTGATTATAGTCGTTAACAAGTTCCGGAAGAATAGTGACCCACTTGTAGCTTCCCTGAAGCGTGAAGCGTGACCACATGCGCGATTTCAGAGTGCGATTGAATCTTTCCACGATGCTGGCCTTGACGTCACTGAAGGTCGAGTAATGTTGAACGTTGTGTTTCCGAATAAACTTTTGGAATACGGCATTGTAAAATTCCTTCCCTTTGTCCGTGTGCAGAAACCGAGGTCGTCTGCCGCCGCTTTCGCGAAAAATTGTCTTGAATGCTTCCGTGACGCACATTCCTGTTTTCGCCTTCAAAGGTAGAGCCCATGCGAATTTCGAAAATGTGTCTATGACGGTGAGGAGGTACTTATTGCCCTTGTTCAATTTATGCACGTTTTTTAACTTGCCGCTACTTATCTCCACGAGGTCACTTTCCCAGAGGTCGTCGATTCCCTTGGTTACCACAGCCAAACGTTTGTAGTTGCGACGTGCAGGTTTATGCAATTCTTGGACGATGGCTTGCCTAGACATTTTTATTATTTTTAGAGATTACGTTTGAAGAGAAGCACCAGCGTGATGGGATTCAAAGAGGGTGGCACTTCGCTCGTGTTTTGAATGATCAGCTTATCGCCGGCACTCACATCGAAAACGGTGAGATCTTCGTCTTCGTGTATTTCATATATGTTGCGCGTTTCGTTCCAACGTGCCAGAGGAATGTTTCCTGCTTTCTGGACACCACGATTCGATATCAAAGTCATGGTGGGAACGCTAGCTTTTCTACCGTGAGACCAGTACGAAAATTCGTTTATCTGAATCGTACCATCGAGGAGAAACTTATAGTATGGATGATAAGGATGTAGCATGTACAGTTTGTTACCTTCGACGAAGGTGGAGATTCTCTGTTGATTGGGTACACTGTTGATTTCGATGGCTTGCAGAGAATGCAGTTTAGCGAATTTAGTATCGACGCTAACGAGGTTGCTGTGAAGCTGACCCAGTGTGTTTTGTACGGGCAACAAATGTTCGACTATGGTATCCGTTACGGTAGAAAATGACGGTTTGATTTTCACTTCCACGTTCAACTGCTTGTAGCTTTCGTTGAGTTCTTGCAACTTGGCACCGAAAGAGGCCAGCGTCGATTCCTGCGTTGATTCCAGCACTCCAACTTGATCTCTGATGTTGACGACAATGTTCTGAAGGTTCTCGATTTGATTCAATTTCGAGCTCTTCTCGGTAAGATCGTTCACGATGATTCGCATCTCTGTAAACTGCGTGTGAAGGTCGGCGACGCTCTGCGAAGTGGGCAGCGTCGACACCAGCGAAGCAAGTTCGTCTCGAATCTGTTCCACGTTCGCCGTTTCCGTTTCCAGTCGTTTCAGCATACGTGATATGTTTCTTTTCAAAGCGTGTAATTCTTTGGAGGTGGGGAGATTGGCCACCCTACTCTCGAGATCGCTCAACGAACTTTTGATGTCGCTCGATTCGGATAGTGCCGTCACGGCCGTTTTCAATTTTTCCAAATCTTCGCTCGAAGGTACGCTCGTTCGTAACGATTCCAAGTCACCCTGTATGTTGTCCAGTACGTGATGAAAATGAGTAAGATTGGATTCGACGTTCAAATTTTCCAAATATTGGATCTTCTGCTGAACTGTGCTTAACGTGTCCTGAATACTCGTCAACACACTTGCTTCAGCGTGAATATTTTTAATTTCTTCGTTGATCAATTCCAAGGACGCCTGAAGCGTAGCGATGGTGGTTTGAATGTGTTCGAAATCTTGATAGGCCTCCAATTGAATTTTTATGTTCGCGACGCTTTTACCGATGACCTGCAGTTCGTCCGACGATGGTAGGTTCGTCATTGTATCTTCCAAAGTCTGCAACTTGGATTTAATTTCTTCCAACGTACCGGTGAATTCTTCTTGTAATTTGGAAACAACAACCTGCAAGCGTTCTACATCAATATCATTCACCACGGTTTGAAGTTCAGAGAAATTCTTTTCTATTGCGGAAGTTCGCTCTTCGATTTCGAGTTTCAATTTTTCCAAATCTTCATTTTTCGATTGAAATTGCTGTAATTTGGCCAAATCATTTTGAAGCGAATCCATGCTCAACTGTATATTTTGAATGTTGTCGTAAGAAGGTACGTCGACATAATTTTTTATCAGTGTTTTCAGTTCGGAATCGATTTTCAGAATGGGATCGAGACATTGCGTTTGGAGCGTAGCGATCTCAGACTCTAAACTTTTGTTTAAGGTCTCCTGCAAAGCGATCAAATCAGTCCTCAACTTCTTAACACGAACGTCCAACATGAGAATCTCTTCTGCATGGTCTACACGCTTGGTGTTGCCGAAAATATCGTTAGGCATTTTTGGTTAACGGTTATTTATAATAGGATAGACGATTCGTAATTCTACGAAGAGAGGAATAAGTTTGTTGTAGTCTCCGAGGAGTTCCACGTAAAGATAATCTC
Source organism: Lepisma saccharinum (assembly GCF_977018435.1). Taxonomy (NCBI): domain Eukaryota; kingdom Metazoa; phylum Arthropoda; class Insecta; order Zygentoma; family Lepismatidae; genus Lepisma; species Lepisma saccharinum. The sequence goes on from NW_028143203.1 coordinate 176,941, forward strand.
CTGCAGACACATCGTACGTAATGTTAGAAAGTATCTTGTCGTGCTTCATTCGAAAAATGTTCTTGCCGGTAGAAATTTTGATTTCGCCTGCGTTTTCCGGATTCACGGTGATTTGAAGTTTCCCGTCGATCGGAATTTCATAGAAATGTAAATTGTTATTAAAAACATAAAACATCTTGCCCACATCGTTATTTATTTCCGTCCATATACTATTAAGATGTACAATTAGTAGACCATTGAGTTTAGATAACACGGAAGGTAAGAGGTTATTGGAATTTGGTGATGCAGTGTCCATGTTGCTTTGTTTGCGAAAACCAAAGAGATTCATTGTCCTTGTTAGTTATTTAACACATTGTGCTTTTTTTTTTTTCTTCAAAAACCAGACGGAGGAAGAGAATGAAAGAGGGGGCCCTCGGGCGATGAAAAGTTGCAACCTGTTATTATGTTGTTAAGCCCACTCCAAACCGAGGCTCATTAAATTCAACTCTTATTTTTCATCGCCCGAGGGCTCCCTCTTTCATTCTCTTCCTCCGTCTGGTTTTGAAGAAGAATGGCAAAGACACAGCGAACTTCATGGCTATGAGGTTACGGTTAACACACGTCACATTTATCGCTTTTATTGTAGTGCCCCCACTCTCGCGTGTGGATTTGACAACCGAGAACACGTAACTTGTTGTCCGTTGCATCCAATGCTACTTTGGTTACGCGCGTCGTGTACAAATCATGCAATTTACTTGCAATGCGATGATCGGTGCTGAGTTGCCTTTTACCATGAAAAAAACATTTTTTGTAGTCTTGCATGCTAAATTTGCTGGTACTCATTTTTCCCACCCCCTTCGCCTTCTTGATCTCTTTTTCTTCTGTAATCTTTACACAGTACATTTTGGCACGAAGCCCCGCAAATTCCCTGCTGTAATTACCAGCCGCTTCATCTTTGAACTTTCCAATCGTCATTTTGTTTTCTGTCGAATGCAAGTGATGGCCTGATGGTAAGTTGCTAAAATCAAACAGATGCTTCATCTTAGTCAGATCATGTTCGAGGCTTGGTGTTTGGATTAGAAAAATGAAGCTATCCGTATCAATGTAACATATTTGGATGTTATCTCCATAAAAGGGTTGAAACTGATCGTAGTACGATTGGTACATGTGCAATTTTGATAGTTCAAGGACAGTGGCACCTATGGCAATCGGCTTGTTGAGCATCACTTGCTTCTTGTTCCTCTCAACAAATACTAGATTCTCGTCGAAAATGGTGAAGTTTTTGAAGTAGGGGGACGCGACGATCTTTTCAAATTTCTTTTCGTCCGTGACCAACATTGCATCGATGTAATTACGCACGTTCTCCATCGTCTTGCCGTAGATGGCGTTATTGAACAGTTTGTACAGATCCTTGTCTGCAGGCGATGTCGATTGCGCTCTGCGGCGCGTGTTCTCGGTTATGTAGGGTTCCAGCCACTTGCTCTGTCGGAACTTCAATCCTCTATGAACTTTCTTCAACTGCAGGTCGTGACTTATGTAAAATTGGAGGAGTCGGTAGTGCAGAACATAATTCCGCTTGTTCTCCATGCTTAGTATGAGTTTTGGCTCCGATCCTCCAGGTGGCTTCTCCTTGGTGGGGGCCAGGGCCAATCCGTGATGTTTCTCGTGAAGCGTTTCGGGATAATCGAGATCCACTTCCAAGAAACAACCCCATTCATTATCTTCCCTCCAGTTGAGAAAATCTTCGCAGGAGAGTTCCTCTTCGGTCATCCACCCGTAGTCGCTGATGGGAAGACACTGGGACATGGAGTGGCCATACAAGTTGTTGACATCCCAGTAGACGATGAAGGTGTTGGGCTTCGATGCATCGTAACCAGGCGTATGAGGATTGTTTGCCTGAGCATAGCGTCGGGGACATTGGACGATGCCACCTCGTATCGCACTCTCCATGAAAGCATACTGTTCCTTCTCTGCGATGAGGACCAGTTCCACGTTGGTGTATTTCATCATCGATTCCCAAGTCAATCCCGGCGTGGTGAAGAAATACGCAGGATCCAACTTGTATATCGTGATGCATCTCTTACGAAACGATTCGAAAATGTCCATGAGGAGAGTCACGTCCATTTTCAGATAAAGATCGTGATAATCGCGAAAAGTTTGGCAATTGAATGCCGTCCACACACTACGAGCGTGTTCGTAGTCCTCTTCGGAACAGACGTCCTCCGTGAGAGAAGAATAAAATACCTCCCGGGGTGGAAGTTCCGTCTCATCAAATTTCTCGAAATCGTTGACGTAGTCGTAGGGGTAGACGCCCTTGCGACGCAACAGATTCAAATTCTCATCTCTCCCCGAAAAACATTTTTGCTTGGTGGCCACAAGATCTTCGTCGCCAAGTTGAGATGCAAGGCTTGCGAGGCTGGAGGACAGGAAATTGTAAGAGTCCAGGATTCGCACTTCCACGCTTCCTCCTTCTTGGAGAGGGATCCACACTCTCACCACAATATATTTCTCGCTCGTTCTCGGGATGATGCTGATTCGAGAAATTATGTTGTGGAGCTCTTTGACGAAGAGATGTGTGTCGTACTTCTCCGTGTAGTGCAGAAACACGACAACAAAATGCGACTCCTTAATTTTACGATTGCACGAATTACAGATGGTGCTTAGAAATAATCCATTCTGGTGGTTATGGTGGACGACCTTGTAATTTTCGGCGGTGAAAGCCTGGTTACACTCCTCGCATCTTATCGCCGCGTCATGTCTCTGTTGTTGTTCTGTTGTGAGAGCAGGTGGAGAAACGTAAGAGCCTTTCAGGCCGGGTGCAAGTTCTCTCGCGCATTCCGCTATCTTCTCAACAAAATGTTTTGCCGCATCGGGTCCGCAATACAAGATGACATCATTCAATTTTTCTCCGTAGATGGAGAAACTGCAAGGCTCGTGGTGAAAAATTTGGGTCGTGCTTGAGGTAGAGGGATCAGGGTCGCAAGACGTCATGGGAACTTGGAAGCTTTCAAAGTCGGCATAAAGGACAGCGGGATGGTGGAGAAGAGCCTGGTGTTTCTGAAATTTCATCTTGGTTCCGGGTTCCGGCATGACATCTTCGGGTTCTGCATTCACGGAGCCAAAACACTTGTGCTGTTCTTTCATCTTCTTTCCCTCGCGAAAAATTATCAAACATCGATCGCAAATTTCGATCTTATCGTGATCCTTGGTGATCTGTCTTCCTACTAATCGTGAGAAATTCCGTATCAAACTGTAACGGCCATCTACAAGCAAGAGTCGAATTACATTATTCTGGCTTCTAGCAGGTCTTAACACACGAATATTGTCGGAATCGTCAACCCCAAACACAGAAATATCGATATCTTCTCCTTTTTCCTCTCTATAGTTTTTTAAAAATTGATTGATCTTATTCAGGGGCACAGGATAGGAAATTCCTCTCATCATATTCTCGTATCTCCCCTCATATCCTCTGTAATTGGACAGACGTTGGGGGTGATTATTAGCTGGGTGTAATGCGGCGATGACAGACCATAGGAAACTCTTCTGATCATTACTTTGTATGTTCAACACTGCATTTTGTTTTTTTTGTTTTTTTGTTTTTTTTTGAGTGCTGCGTAATGGTTTGAAATTGCAGACTCGAAGTTCTAACATGTGGTTGTGACCGCAAAGACTCCATCCACTTCCTCTACCTTCAAACTCTTCTTGTTTTAGTGTCAAGTGCTCAAATAGCCGTGTCACTATCTCGTCAAGATCCTCGTTATTGTCATCGTGTAAGCCTTCACACCCTACGTAAAAGTTGAAAGTGCTTGACTCGGACGAGACAACTTTCTCATACAGCAGGGTCAAGACGAGATGAATTTTAATTGCAACATTGAGGAGGCAATCACGTAATTGATCTACTACCCGCGATTTCACATTGTTGAGGAAGGTGCTCGAGTCACACTTTTCATCGCTTCCAGATTTATAGGTCATGATGCGTGCACTTTTATTCAAAGCACCGCATTCATGCCAATCAGTGCGAGATTTCTTTGCCGGCGAGACTAGGACATCATGATCCGGTAGACGACATTTTTTCAAATGCCTAGCAATATTAGGTTTAGAAATTAATATTCCGCAGTTGCGACATGCCACTTTCTCGCAAAGACCGGAGGGACCTGGTTGCGATTCCATTTTTTCTCTCTGTTATTTATATATATATACAGAGAAATTTTTTGGGGGGGTTGTGGTGATGGTAGTGGAAAGCGCACTGAAACAGAAGGAAAAAAAATTGAAAAATGCTAGATATTTTTTCCTTCCACATATATATATTAAACGCGAACAGTATGTATGTATGTATGTATGTGTGTGTGCACTGTTGTAGGAGGTTAAAAATATGCGACATGTAAGTGTGTGTCAATTTTTTATGACTCCTTTGAATATGTGTGTGTCAGACGCAAAACAAAAAATATTAATATATTATGAAAATAAAAACTTACCTTTCAAGAGAGATGGAGAGAGACTTCAAAATAAAAACTTGTAGCTCACTAAAACTTCCACGATGATATATATGTATACTGCCAGATAAACAATTAAGAATACTGAACTGCCACGATTGACGTTCACCTTTCAAGAGAGATAGAGAGACTTCAAAATAAAACTTGTAGCTCACTAAAACTTCCACGATGATATATATGTATACTACCAGACAAACAAATTAAAAAATACTGAACTGCCACGATTGACGTTCACTATGATAATAACGTACAAAAAAACTGGTAGGTTATATAGGAACTCCTCTCCTTTTTTCTCCTTCTCTCCTTCCTACTCCACGCGACTCTCTTTGGTGAAAACACAATGAGCGCTATAGTCAATGTCCTAGCAAATAAAACCCTTGTTGACTGATTTACTCATGTTATATTTTTTTTCAACAAAAAATTTTGTGATGCGCACAATATCCTGTGGGGGACAAATAACAATAAACGGGACGTTGATAGTTCCACCCATGTATGTATTGTCGATCATTTCCCCTCGGCCTCTATTCCACGCCCCATCAGGGTGTGGTGTGTGAAACAAACAATTCCCAGTATAAAACTCAAAAAGCGAAAGATGCTGCTGTGTTTGCTTCCGCCACATCCCCCTCTGATTCTATTGTTATCGGGGATGTGATGGATTCTTCATTCAGAACCGTGGGAAAGCTGAAAAAAAATAGAATCTCTTCGGGCGAAAGAGGATGCAAGGTGAATGGGTTCGGGGAGGGGTTGCTGTGGATAGTTTGGTCCGTGATGAAAATGTTACATTGGGCGACGAAACACAATTGCTCCACAGGGGGACAGGAAAAATTCTACCGAGCGTCGCTATCCACGCGAACATTAGAAATTGCCTGAATGCCTTGGGGGCTTGGCATAGGATTATCGATTTTCGTTTTTAGAGAATAATCTATGTAAGATTCTAGCATCGAGAACGAACAACATTGATTAAATTTTTGACAACATTCGCAGTACAAATCTAAACTCGTGATCATTTCACCGTTACCACGCACCCTGGCGAGGTTATAGGGGCCAGGCATCCTAAAAACAACAATTATTATTTTGTTTGTTTGTTTGCGTCACAATACATACGCATGCATGCATGTATATGTGTGTGTGTGTGTGTGTGTGTGTGTGTGTGTGTGTGTGTGTGTGACACATCCTTCCCCCGAGAGAGAGGTTTACGAAGATCGCAATATATAAACATTTGGCTCCGGACTTGGAAAATTACGATAAGGTGCACTCATCTTTCAAAAAATAAGAGAATAAGAGAATAAGAGAATAAGAGGATGAGAGCATGAGAGAATGAGAGGTTTGTTTTTGCGTCACAATACGGAAAATAATGAGAGGCATACGCACACGTGTGTGTGTGGCACATCGTTCCCCGAGAGAGAGGTTTACGAAGATCGCAATATATAAACATTTGGCTCCGGACTTGGAAAATTACGATAAGGTGCACTCATCTTTTCAAAAGATGAGAGGATGAGAGAATAAGAGAATGAGAGAAGTAGTGTAATTGGATTGTTTCAACGCAGTACTTGGCAGGTATCCCCTTTTTTTACCAATTGAATATCACTTTTTGACATATTTTGACAATTTTTTGTCGATGTTTTAGCGTTTAGCAATGTTTTTAGTACAATTTTCACTATACTCATTTTTCCCCCACTCGTACTTGGTAGGTATCCCCTTTTTTTACCAATTGAATATCAGTTTTTGACATATTTTGACAATTTTTTGTCGATGTTTTAGCGTTTAGCAATGTTTTTAATACAAATTTTCACTATACTCATTTTTTTCCACTTGTATTTGGTAGGTATATTATGATCTTACGTGATACAACTTAACCTATTTTTTTCTTACGATTTTTTAATTTTTTTACGATCCTAAGTGATATAACTTAACCTATCATTTTTTTTATTTATGCACTGTTTGAACGTCATCATTTGAGGATCATATTTTGTAGGTATTTTTTTTTTATCAATCGAATATAAGTTTTTGACATATTTTGACAATTTTTTTGTCGATGTTATAGCGTTTAGCAATGTTTTTAGTACAAATTTTCACTATACTCATTTTTCTCCCACTCGTACTTGGTAGGTATATCACGATCTTACGTGATACAACTTAACCTATTTTTTTTTTACGATTTTTTAATTTTTTTACGATCCTAAGTGATATAACTTAACCTATCATTTTTTTTATTTACGTACCGAACTAAGCTACAAGGGACTCTGTTTGTTTTAATATTTTAGTATTTTTCACAAATTTTATATAACCTAAAATGTGTTGGATGTTGATTTTTAGTATGTGGCAATTTTTTATGAATTTTAAAACTGCTCTGTGACCCTCTCGTTCTTCACGTCGTAGGCGAAGGACTTTTCTGCAATTAGGATGACACTGCATAGGGTATCCTCGGGCAAGGCATCGTGGAACTCGCAAACACCCACTCTACAAAAATTCTACTATATGATCTTTCACTGGCTAAGCTAACCTACAAATAGGAATTGGCAGCACTGACTTATAAACCCACTGGGTCTTCTTGGCATGTTTTTTCATGATGTGTTGCCAGGCTATTGGGCATCTTGGCGTATACAATGTATATATTTTGAGAGGGGGGTTATAACTTTTTATGCTGTACGAATACTAAAAACTTGACAGTGACAACCAACAGAGTAAATAAACCTACATGCAGAAACTAACAACACTAGTTTCTGACAGTGAATTTGAAATAAAATATTAAACAAAATACATGAGTAAGCACTGTGATTACAAATAATACCAGTGTTATGCCCCCCCAACTCCAACTGGACAACTGGGAAAATAATTGTACAACAATTTGTACCTAATTGTACAATACTTGTACCTAATTGTACAACATATACACAGACATAAAAAAGAGAGCCTTCCCGTAACTTACTTCATGCGCAATTTAATATGATTTTACAACTGTGAAAAGAAAGCATATGTATTCCGTATGCACACATTCATTCTTATTTTTCGAAGTTGAATGGAAGCACGTGTTTTTACGCTCTCGTAATACTGACCTTGCCCCAGTGATTTTAAATTGCTTCCATCCGGTTTTTTTTTTCCGTGCTATTTCCGCGTGCTCGCAACATTCGCTTTCAATAGACAGAAAGGAGTGTTAGTTTAGCAGGTTCCGAGTTTACAATTTATTAAATTAAACAATAATTTATGTAAGAATATACTTGTACTTACCGAACACAAAATAATAAAAGCACATGTGAATATTTGCGTGTGTTCATGTTATATGACGACTGAGTAAAAAATAATGTTGACTCCCCGAAAGATAAAAGTTCCTGGTTCGACATCAGATGCATGCAAATTTTATGTTTTGCTCTCCAAAATCTTGATTTTTATGTTTGTGCTATTTGTCATACAGCAGAGGAGAAGAGGGGAGAGGGGAGGGGAGGGGGTACTATCAGCGCCATCTATTAGCAAACAATAGAAATAAAAAAGTAGGGTCAAACTTTTTCAACACCCAAAAATTTTAAACGTCCTCGCGTAGTAATACGATTAGCTGAAGATGTTTGAAGGAGTACTCTTAGTCGACGAAGTTAATTGCTAGGGCCCATATATTGCTAAAATGTTCTTTAATTTGCATATTTCTCATACCGCCATATGTTGTTCTAGTTGACTTCTTCCAAAAAAAATGCTAATTAGCGAGAGTTAATTAAGCAAGGCAAGTAAAAGAAGCAAATAGGACAATATGTGGCGGCGTGGAAATATGTAAAAATTCGATTCAGAGGTGGATCGAATTAAAATTGGAGGATATTTTGCAAAAAAAAAAAAGAGTGGGTGAAGTCAGATTCAAAAAGAATGCCACGTGATTATTTTGATTCAATAGCTTCGTCTAGTTTGCTGCATTTTTTAACTGCACTCACGTGTTTAGTTGGTTACACGGTGCAACCTATCTTGTTGATTTTGGGTGTCATGTAGTGTATTTGGTGTCTGCACCACGTCTTAGAGAGGTGTAATATGTGGTGTGGTGTATGACCACGTGGTGAGTGGTTAACTAATCAAATGAATGTTTAAAGCAGCAGACAGGTATTTGTTGAATCTTCTGAACTTGAACACTGCTATTTGTCTACTTGGTTGAATGTTATTTTTTTTTTTCACCAGCCTGACACCGGGATACACCTGCACTGCATCTAATGTCAAAGAAGTGCAGCGTACTAGACGAGGATATTAAATTGCATACTGATCTATTGTATGCTAACCAAACCTCTTGGGAGGTGGGCCACGGGTCCTCCACATGTATGTATGTATGAAATGCGATTTGGGGGAGGCCAAATTTTAAATTTACAGCTTAATTAATCTGCATGCATGCTTAATGTTTGATTTTTTTGTTTCTAGTTTGACATGAGATACACACAATTTTATTTTTTGAAGTACAGTTAATATTACCTAGGTTAATCTGTGACATACAATTAGCGATCGACACGACCACCTGACACACAGACACAGAGAGAGTGAGCAAATTTAAAATGTGATCTATCATAAATTAAACTAAGCTTTTTCACCCACCCACATATAGCCTTACAGGTGACTCAAAAACAGAAATTGGTCATAGCGTGACAGGTTGATCTATCGTGAACTAAACTAACCTCCCCCACTCATACATACACACTATGTCTTACAATAAGTAAACCTGCTATATCACATGTAAGGGCTGACGGTTACCAACACACACAAGATGTATTGCAAATTTTATTAACCTACGACATAAGCCATGGACACACACACACCAAGCCTTCCAGATAGGCTATAAGCAACTCACTTCTTGCAATTGTATAACGGCTACAGCTAGCAACACTGTTTGAGCTGCTTTCGACGAGTAGTGTTACCAAACTTATTTTTTTGCAAATAGGCTCTACAGCTAGAGGCTTGAAACATATACTCTACCAGAGTATGCCAACTTACCTCATGTAAAAATATTACCTAGTACGGGTTAAACTGTGACATACAACTAGCGAACGACACGACCACCTGACACACAGACAGAGAGAGTGTGATACAGCTTATACGCAGTTTTTCCTACACACGTACTGGGTTTAAAAAATAACTTGCAACAACGATTTCACTCACCTCCTATCATATAATAAAATTACCACAGGTTTTTGATACTTGCTGCCAGAACATGGTGGTTTTAGACTGGAAATTCAGCCTGATTATTTTATTTGTGCAAGAGAAAAATGATGATGCCTGCATTTGGAATATACAATTCTTCTTACGGTATTTTCCGTGCCCCAGTAACCTTGTTTTCGATTCACGGAAGCTATGACGTGTATTTCCTGTTTCCCGAACATGCGAGAACCTTTCACAATGTCGCATCAGAGTTGGTTGTGTATATAAATCTAGTCTTGGGGAATGGACATGAATATAATGTCAAAATTATTGCATAACTTAAAAAGAATATTTATTGCACTGTGCTTTCTAGCAAAGGTAAATGTGGAATGCCCCGGCCCCCTCAGAGATTCGAATACTGTTAGTTAAACAGCAAGCATTGTCATATGGACTGACGATTATTATTTTTTTAAAAAAACAGACCTCGTATCTATATTATATCATCGCTATAGGTGCTCCATGTTATGCGCAGGAGAATTTTTAAAAAATGTTTTGTTTCTCGAACCTGTGGCCTGTAGATTTGTTTTGTTGGCAACAGAAACAGAAAATGGCACCATGTTATTCTATACTGATATACTGATAGTCAACAACTATGTCGAAAAGCAATGATGGGGGAGGGGGACTTGTCTGTGTTGGGTCTTATTAACAACTTCACGGCTGTACCTGCACAACTCATCGACAACAAATCAACAATGTTAGGAAATGTGTGCATGGCCCCCGAGAATACAATTTAAAATCACTGATGTGATATGAACCCTCTTCACTTGTGTGTATTTGAATATGCGAACATGAGGTATTTTGAATAATCGAGGCGGACAATCACAAAAACAGCTTGCAACGGTATGGAGAGTTCAAACTTCAGACGATTGTTGTTAATCTACGAAAAGCCAAGGGGCGAACGGAGATCACTACGAAAATTGTAACGCGAGGCTATTTTGGCTAATGGCAACGATGAGGATGAATAATAGTTGTTTTGATGAAATTGAAAAAGTGGGGCACGTCTGCTTCGAAGTGCATCACACCAACAACTACAATTGTCCCTCTTCCCCACACGAGGCGATTAACAGAGGTGTATTTTTGCCGGTCTACGACTCTGAGGGCTCAAGTTACAATGTTTACCTATAGCTGTACATATTTAAAAATGACCTGAGCAATTAAATGTTACAATACCGATCCTGATTTTTGTCGGATGACGTAGGTTGCAATCCCACCCCCGATGGGGCGTATAGACTTAAATGTTTCCATAACATGAAATACTGTTAATGGAAATCTGTTGTTTCTAATGTAAAAATCATATAACAAGAAAAAAGAAGAAAATAAATGTTGCGAGCAAATACGGAGCCTCAACCCAAACACATAAATAATCAGACAAGATGTCAACGGTGCGTTCATAACTAACAAGTGATTATTCAAAAATTGAAATGGTGCAGGGGGGAAACAACCAACTAACTAACTAGGCTTCTTAAACCCGAGGACAGCAAATACAAGCCTATTCTGATCTGAGAAATATCTCCATCTATTTTTTTTTTTTCCATCCCAACCGATTTTTAGGTCTATTCAACCCCTCATGGTACACGAGTTCCCACTGCCCTGATGGTGGAGGAAGCGAATCTATTTGGACATGAAAGAGCATTATGTGTGGGAGACTATAATTTATACATGTGGTTGCTTGGATGCTTACAGAGGATGCCATAGCTCGTGCGATTGAGGCATTTTATTAAGTACATATTTTGATGAGTGTAAAGAATTAAATAAGTCACAAGGGGCTGAGGCATGGTTCGAATTTCTCGATCTAGGTATGGAGGCAGACAGACACGAAGTTTTGTGTGTGGACACAAATGATAATGGAAAAATGCCGTTCACCCCGATAGCATAGTGGTAATGTTGTTCTTGTCGCGTTTCCATCGACAACATAGTGGTTACACTGTCCAATATTAAGAAGTTCTCAAAATTATTCAATTATTTTCTCTCTTCTTCTTCTATCATCTCGGTAACCAAAAAAAAGGTTTTCTCAAATGTTTAGACGACTACGAAAACGTTTGAAATGTAAAATATTGTTGCATTGTAATCAAAAAAGAATTTGTTGAATATGCCTAACCTAAAATAAAATTCAAGAATTAATAGAGTTAAACATTTGCCACTCTGAAATGGCGACGGCTATCATAACATTATTTTCAGCAGGATAATAATGACAATATTATATATATTAAGGATTAGGCCCGAGGGATTCTTATTCACTACACTCGTTTCTAACCTGTCCACACTGGAAACCGAAAACACAAGTACGAGACACTAACTTGGGAGAGGACATGCAAAAACTCTACAGGGCTCATCTTAAAAACTTCAGTAGATGTTTGTCATGGAACTCCCTTCTTAAATTCGATTCGAAAGGCACAAATATTCCGGTTCTTGAATAAGAAGCGCGTATGCCTTCGGAAAGAGAGAAGAAGAAATAAATAAATCAACTCATGCATATTCTTCATGTACGTACGCTTGGTGACAAGAAACAGTATTTTTTTTTCTCTTCAAGAAATTGTTTTCAACTTTTTGCTAGGTGACCCAACAGGAGTGGACGAAATAGCTTATTCATTCAAACTGGAAGCTTGCTTTTTTTTTTTTTTCAACAATGGAAAACACTTTATTTCCAGTGAAATATCGACTCAACTACCTAGAATGGCTACCACGGGCTTGGTGACTGAATACTAAAAAACTATCGAGCGACTTACTTCACAGCAGTGTTACTTAGTTTCAACAAGAACAGTTCAAGGCTCCCCGGGCGTCCTGCAAGGTTCGGCATTTATTTTTTTTAATAGCAAGCAGATGAACTGGCCTTACAATATGAAGACCCCTCTCACTGTGTCGGTTGCAGTTATTTTCTGGTAATTATGTCTTGCCGATGGCGTTGTCGCTTTGTAATCACTTACTTAGGAGTTATTTTTTTTTATTTTGCCTTTCGCGACAATGTTCGACTAATCGTGACAATACGTTTCAATTTTTCTGCATAAACGTTGATCATCGTTTATCTTGTCCGCATCGATTATCTTCTTATGTTTTTTTTTTTGTTTTTTCGTCGCGTCCATCTCTTCTGTTATCACAATCGAGACTTCTAGATTATTATTTTTTCTCCCTGCAATTTTAGAAATGTAATTTTTCATGATCATCCAGCGAACGCCTGAGACATTTCAGCAAAATGTCGATTATTTAATGGATGTTGTAAGGTTCCATGTTTTTTTTTCACTATCTCTTGTTTGGTCGATTTTGAATTTGGGAGTTATTTTTTTTATTTTGCCTTTCGAGACCATGTTCGACTAATCGTGACAATACGTTTCAACCTTTCTACATAAACGTTGAAACGTTTCAACGAACGTTTGTTCGTTGAAACGTTTCAACGTTTATGTAGAAAGGTTGAAACGTATTGTCACGATTAGTCGAACATGTCTCGAAAGGCAAAATAAAAAAATAACTCCCAAATTCAAAATCGACAAACAAGAGATAGTGAAAAAAAAACATGGAACCTTACAACATCCATTAAATAATCGACATTTTGCTGAAATGTCTCAGGCGTTCGCTGGATGATCATGAAAAATTACATTTCTATAAAATTGCAGGGAGAAAAAATAATAATCTAGAAGTCTCGATTGTGATAACAGAAGAGATGGACGCGACGAAAAAACAAAAAAAAAAACATAAGAAGATTAATCGATGCGGACAAGATAAACGATGATCAACGTTTATGCAGAAAAATTGAAACGTATTGTCACGATTAGTCGAACATGTCGCGAAAGGCAAAATAAAAAAAAATAACTCCTAAGTATGATTACAAAGCGACAACGCCATCGGCAAGACATAATTACCAGAAAATAACTGCAACCGACACAGTGAGAGGGGGTCTTCATATTGTAAGAGCCAGTTCATCTGCTTGCTATTAAAAAAAATAAATGCCGAACCTTGCAGGGACGCCCGGGGAGCCTTGAACTGTTCTTGTTGAAACTAAGTAACACTGCTGTGAAGTAAGTCGCTCGATAGTTTTTTAGTATTCAGTCACCAAGCCCGTGGTAGCCATTCTAGGTAGTTGAGTCGATATTTCACTGGAAATAATGTGTTTTCCATTGTTGAAAAAAAAAAAAAAGCAAGCTTCCAGTTTGAATGAATAAGCTATTTCGTCCACTCCTGTTGGGTCACCTAGCAAAAAGTTGAAAACAATTTCTTGAAGAGAAAAAAAAATACTGTTTCTTGTCACCAAGCGTACGTACATGAAGAATATGCATGAGTTGATTTATTTATTTCTTCTTCTCTCTTTCCGAAGGCATACGCGCTTCTTATTCAAGAACCGGAATATTTGTGCCTTTCGAATCGAATTTAAGAAGGGAGTTCCATGACAAACATCTACTGAAGTTTTTAAGATGAGCCCCTGTAGAGTTTTTGCATGTCCTCTCCCAAGGTTAGTGTCTCGTACTTGTGTTTTTCGGTTTCCAGTGTGGACAGGTTAGAAACGAGTGTAGTGAATAAGAATCCCCTCGGGCCTAATCCTTAATATATATAATATTGTCATTATTATCCTGCTGAAAATAATGTTATGATAGCCGTCGCCATTTCAGAGTGGCAAATGTTTAACTCTATTAATTCTTGAATTTTATTTTAGGTTAGGCATATTCAACAAATTCTTTTTTGATTACAATGCAACAATATTTTACATTTCAAACGTTTTCGTAGTCGTCTAAACATTTGAGAAAACCTTTTTTTTGGTTACCGAGATGATAGAAGAAGAAGAGAGAAAATAATTGAATAATTTTGAGAACTTCTTAATATTGGACAGTGTAACCACTATGTTGTCGATGGAAACGCGACAAGAACAACATTACCACTATGCTATCGGGGTGAACGGCATTTTTCCATTATCATTTGTGTCCACACACAAAACTTCGTGTCTGTCTGCCTCCATACCTAGATCGAGAATTCGAACCATGCCTCAGCCCCTTGTGACTTATTTAATTCTTTACACTCATCAAAATATGTGCTTAATAAAATGCCTCAATCGCACGAGCTATGGCATCCTCTGTAGCATCCAAGCAACCACATGTATAAATTATAGTCCTCCCACACATAATGCTCTTTCATGTCCAAATAGATTCGCTTCCTCCACCATCAGGGCAGTGGGAACTCGTGTACCATGAGGGGTTGAATAGACCTAAAAATCGGTTGGGATGGAAAAAAAAAAAATAGATGGAGATATTTCTCAGATCAGAATAGGCTTGTATTTGCTGTCCTCGGGTTTAAGAAGCCTAGTTAGTTAGTTGGTTGTTTCCCCCCTGCACATTTCAATTTTTGAATAATCACTTGTTAGTTATGAACGCACCGTTGACATCTTGTCTGATTATTTATGTGTTTGGGTTGAGGCTCCGTATTTGCTCGCAACATTTATTTTCTTCTTTTTTCTTGTTATATGATTTTTACATTAGAAACAACAGATTTCCATTAACAGTATTTCATGTTATGGAAACATTTAAGTCTATACGCCCCATCGGGGGTGGGATTGCAACCTACGTCATCCGACAAAAATCAGGATCGGTATTGTAACATTTAATTGCTCAGGTCATTTTTTAAATATGTACAGCTATAGGTAAACATTGTAACTTGAGCCCTCAGAGTCGTAGACCGGCAAAAATACACCTCTGTTAATCGCCTCGTGTGGGGAAGAGGGACAATTGTAGTTGTTGGTGTGATGCACTTCGAAGCAGACGTGCCCCACTTTTTCAATTTCATCAAAACAACTATTATTCATCCTCATCGTTGCCATTAGCCAAAATAGCCTCGCGTTACATTTTCGTAGTGATCTCCGTTCGCCCCTTGGCTTTTCGTAGATTAACAACCAATCGTCTGAAGTTTGAACTCTCCATACCGTTGCAAGCTGTTTTTGTGATTGTCCGCCTCGATTATTCAAAATACCTCATGTTCGCATATCAAATACACACAAGTGAAGAGGGTTCATATCACATCAGTGATTTTAAATTGTATTCTCGGGGGCCATGCACACATTTCCTAACATTGTTGATTTGTTGTCGATGAGTTGTGCAGGTACAGCCGTGAAGTTGTTAATAAGACCCAACACAGACAAGTCCCCCTCCCCCATCATTGCTTTTCGACATAGTTGTTGACTATCAGTATATCAGTATAGAATAACATGGTGCCATTTTCTGTTTCTGTTGCCAACAAAACAAATCTACAGGCCACAGGTTCGAGAAACAAAACATTTTTTAAAATTCTCCTGCGCATAACATGGAGCACCTATAGCGATGATATAATATAGATACGAGGTCTGTTTTTTTTAAAAAATAATAATCGTCAGTCCATATGACAATGCTTGCTGTTTAACTAACAGTATTCGAATCTCTGAGGGGGCCGGGGCATTCCACATTTACCTTGCTAGAAAGCACAGTGCAATAAATATTCTTTTTAAGTTATGCAATAATTTTGACATTATATTCATGTCCATTCCCCAAGACTAGATTTATATACACAACCAACTCTGATGCGACATTGTGAAAGGTTCTCGCATGTTCGGGAAACAGGAAATACACGTCATAGCTTCCGTGAATCGAAAACAAGGTTACTGGGGCACGCAAAATACCGTAAGAAGAATTGTATATTCCAAATGCAGGCATCATCATTTTTCTCTTGCACAAATAAAATAATCAGGCTGAATTTCCAGTCTAAAACCACCATGTTCTGGCAGCAAGTATCAAAAACCTGTGGTAATTTTATTATATGATAGGAGGTGAGTGAAATCGTTGTTGCAAGTTATTTTTTAAACCCAGTACGTGTGTAGGAAAAACTGCGTATAAGCTGTATCACACTCTCTCTGTCTGTGTGTCAGGTGGTCGTGTCGTTCGCTAGTTGTATGTCACAGTTTAACCCGTACTAGGTAATATTTTTACATGAGGTAAGTTGGCATACTCTGGTAGAGTATATGTTTCAAGCCTCTAGCTGTAGAGCCTATTTGCAAAAAAATAAGTTTGGTAACACTACTCGTCGAAAGCAGCTCAAACAGTGTTGCTAGCTGTAGCCGTTATACAATTGCAAGAAGTGAGTTGCTTATAGCCTATCTGGAAGGCTTGGTGTGTGTGTGTCCATGGCTTATGTCGTAGGTTAATAAATTTGCAATACATCTTGTGTGTGTTGGCAACCGTCAGCCCTTACATGTGATATAGCAGGTTTACTTATTGTAAGACATAGTGTGTATGTATGAGTGGGGGAGGTTAGTTTAGTTCACGATAGATCAACCTGTCACGCTATGACCAATTCTGTTTTTGAGTCACCTGTAAGGCTATATGTGGGTGGGTGAAAAAGCTTAGTTTAATTTATGATAGATCACATTTTAAATTTGCTCACTCTCTCTGTGTCTGTGTGTCAGGTGGTCGTGTCGATCGCTAGTTGTATGTCACAGATTAACCTAGGTAATATTAACTGTACTTCAAAAAATAAAATTGTGTGTATCTCATGTCAAACTAGAAACAAAAAAAATCAAACATTAAGCATGCATGCAGATTAATTAAGCTGTAATTTTAAAATTTGGCCTCCCCCAAATCGCATTTCATACATATACATACATGTGGAGGACCCGTGGCCCACCTCCCAAGAGGTTTGGTTAGCATGCAATAGATCAGTATGCAATTTAATATCCTCGTCTAGTACGCTGCACTTCTTTGACATTAGATGCAGTGCAGGTGTATCCCGGTGTCAGGCTGGTGAAAAAAAAAAATAACATTCAACCAAGTAGACAAATAGCAGTGTTCAAGTTCAGAAGATTCAACAAATACCTGTCTGCTGCTTTAAACATTCATTTGATTAGTTAACCACTCACCACGTGGTCATACACCACACCACATATTACACCTCTCTAAGACGTGGTGCAGACACCAAATACACTACATGACACCCAAAATCAACAAGGTAGGTTGCACCGTGTAACCAACTAAACACGTGAGTGCAGTTAAAAAATGCAGCAAACTAGACGAAGCTATTGAATCAAAATAATCACGTGGCATTCTTTTTGAATCTGACTTCACCCACTCTTTTTTTTTTGCAAAATATCCTCCAATTTTAATTCGATCCACCTCTGAATCGAATTTTTACATATTTCCACGCCGCCACATATTGTCCTATTTGCTTCTTTTACTTGCCTTGCTTAATTAACTCTCGCTAATTAGCATTTTTTTGGAAGAAGTCAACTAGAACAACATATGGCGGTATGAGAAATATGTAAATTAAAGAACATTTTAGCAATATATGGGCCCTAGCAATTAGCTTCGTCGACTAAGAGTACTCCTTCAAACATCTTCAGCTAATCGTATTACTACGCGAGGACGTTTAAAATTTTTGGGTGTTGAAAAAGTTTGACCTACTTTTTATTTCTATTGTTTTGCTAATAGATGGCGCTGATAGTACCCCCTCCCCCTCCCCTCTCCCCTCTTCTCCTCTGCTGTATGACAAATAGCACAAACATAAAAATCAAGATTTTGGAGAGCAAAACATAAAATTTGCATGCATCTGATGTCGAACCAGGAACTTTTATCTTTCGGGGAGTCAACATTATTTTTTACTCAGTCGTCATATAACATGAACACACGCAAATATTCACATGTGCTTTTATTATTTTGTGTTCGGTAAGTACA